>NW_015113034.1:150813-198496 GCF_001443285.1 Poecilia latipinna
GAAAATAGACACCAACATCGGTAGCCTACAAGGTACTTGTTAAGCTTAAGGTTCTGTATTGATATTAGCTAGTCATCTTTTAGCTAACATTACCTGCATCCAGCAGCTTTACTCAACTCAGTCGGTTAGTTTGGAGGGAAAAACTGAAAAGTTCTTTGCGTTTTGCTGGTTTGCTGCCGTGATTCTAACACAAACCTGCGTAGCTCCGCCCAGCAGCAGCAGGTCTCCTTCAATGCTGCACAGGTGGAAACCCAGCGTGAGCGTCGTAGCGCTCATGTTGCGTTTAAAGGCGGCTCGGAAAAACAGGTTACGACATGTTAACAACGGATTAAACAGTTTTAACTGCTGATAAAAGTGACAGAGGACACAGATATGGGAAGTGTGGAAGCCTCTACTGTATCAAATTGACAGAGAGTTGGCCATTCTAAGGTAAAAACCCAGCACATACAGTGTTCATGTTTTGTTTTTTTTTCATCCAGACGGCTTCCCGCGCCCCCCCTGCAATGACACGGCGCCCCCCTTCGGGGGCGCGCCCCACAGTTTGGGAACCTCTTGGTTAATGGATATAACAGTGCATCAACCTGCTTTAGCTGTCCACAATCTCAAAAAGCATTTAAATCCATCTAAAAATAAAAAATAAAAAAAAACCTTGAAAATATAAGCAATCCAGTATTGTAAGCATTATTTACACTTACTGAATGTCTTCATAAGAATATGCATATATCATTGTGATGGATTTGGTGACAAAATGTGAGTAAAAACAGGCTGGAGTATAGGCTCTCTATGGACCTAAAAAGTAAGTCATTAACTTGAAAACAGTCACAAAAATAACTACATATGTGTTACATATGTATTAAAATTTTGTTTTGTTTGTTTGTTTTTTTTTACTTAAAGGGACTCTCCTACAGATTTGAAAAAAGCAGAGAAAATCCAGCTCCATGTTAGAGGGGATTCCATCAAGGTTTGCCAAATTCTGTTTAATTTTATTTTATGCAATCTCTTAGGGCTAATAAAACATTTTTCAACCGAAGATCGCAGACATACAAAGCTCCAAATTGCTTCACTAGCTGCTTGTTCAAAAGCAATGCGGTCTTCCACAAACACGCATTGCCAAACAACACAGCAGGTCAGGCAGTCTGCTGTGACACTGGGTTAATATGGTCACTTGTAGTAACCCTGTCACAGGACAGAGGAACACCATGACATTTAGTGAGTCATATTTGGCTTTAGTCATTACAGCCGTCCCTGGCACTGACCCGTGATCTGCTGAGATGGAGGAATAAGCATTCCTTAAATAACCATGCTGCTGGCAGACCAACCAAAGTTGGGCAGCAAAATCCAGATCCATTACTTCCCTCCCATCTCATGAGGGTTGAGGCAGGACCTGGATGCCCAGGCCCATAGCTTGCCACAAGAATTTGTTTTTTAATCAGTAATAAAATCTGATGATTATTTAGGTTTCGACACCAAAAATCTATTTATTCAATGTAGCAAACATCCGTGGAGGTGCCAAGTATCCCTAGTCATCATGGCCTTACTGCATTAATGCCAGCGTTCCATTTGAAACATCATCAATACTCCGTTATCTGTTCTTTTCTAATAAATAAATTCAGACAGAGCAATGAATCAGGGTTATCAAAAATAATTGATATCTTGATACAATTGATGCCTAAAAAAGGAGTCATCCAAAGAAACTCATTGCATCAAAATCAATATAAATCAATAAATTCCTTATTTACCCAAACTGTCGTATTTTCTCAGACAGCAGCTTTGCAACAAGACATTAAAACCTCAGGAAGTCATAACCCAAAATAAAAAAGAAAAACGTGTGTGACCCTCCTTAGCCGACAAGCCTAACACATTGTTGTTGTTCGGAGGTTCTTTCCCCATGAAGCAGACAGACAGGAAAAGAGGAAATGCAAAAAGATTCCAAATGCTAGTTGTGCCAATGTTACAACACTGATGTTGGAGAGCAACTTAGAAAAGGTCAATGAAGCTACTGAAGCTGCAACAGTGAAATGGTAAGCCTCCAGGAGCACGCAAGTTCACACTATCCATTTAAATATTGGCTTCAAAACACTTCATAATGCAAAAAAATGTTTCAGATAACAGCTCAGTCAAGTACTAAATGGTGAAGAAATTAAACAATCCTTCCCTGCTGCTGCAGTTCATTGCTAAAGAAAATATTCAGCAAAATTATCAAAAGGACAGAAAGTCTACAGGGCTGCTGTCGAACACATCTGAATTAACTATATCCTAGTTTAAACACTGTATTTTTTTCTATGCTTAAGAACCATGCTTGTCTTGAGGCAAACTTTATTTTAGCATAGAATTACCCTTTACTTCTCACTTTCATGAATCAAAACTGTCAAATTTTCATCTCATCTATTTTTAAAGGTTTAATTTTTAACAGTGCAATACCCTGTCATTAACTATGTTATAGTTACAGCAAACTGCTGAAAACTTCAGTCAAAACATTAATCAAAAGCAGACTCAGAACATCAAACAACAGTCTAAAATATCAATATTAAGGTCAGGAGTCTGTTACTAATTCACCGTAGGGTCACAAGTTTGGTTTCATATATACAATTGATAGTTTGACAAAATTAATTTAAGCCTTACTTCACACAGAGATATTTGTGATGGCTAAACATGTGTATTGCCTAAACACTGGGAGAAGGTTTGCTTGTTTTTGCTTGTGTACACTTCTATAGGGGTCAGTGGTTTTCAGTTTGACATTTTCTACACTCAATTGCTGACACAATTTGGCAGAAATACATTTGGTGCGATCTGTATGAAAGGATGAAGAAAGATGTCAACCAGATCACATATTCC
Organism: Poecilia latipinna; assembly: GCF_001443285.1. Taxonomy (NCBI): domain Eukaryota; kingdom Metazoa; phylum Chordata; class Actinopteri; order Cyprinodontiformes; family Poeciliidae; genus Poecilia; species Poecilia latipinna. Next base: position 153,649 of record NW_015113034.1, read on the forward strand.
AGACCGCAACACGACAATGCCAGCAATTATGAAATAATTTAGATTTGAAAAACTTGCAAATGCCAGTTGATATTTAGCTTCCTTATAGCAAAAAAAAAAGAGAAAAAGTACTCTTGAGCACGGCTGAATCACACTTTGTCTCAATACAATTTGAAAAAGCGTTATTAAAAACTCATCCGCTCTCTAGAAACCGTTCTGGATGACGCTGGTAGCAGAATTACTCATTTCCTCACTTGCGTCAGACCCGGTTAAAGGAAAAAAAAAAAAATACAAACATGATTAAAAGGAAGAGTGAGTGTTGGGCTCCAAGTCCCACAGCAGGAGCTCCGGTTAACTTTGTCCTCAAATGTGCAGAGAGAGGAACCCAGCTGATAGCCAGGTCTCTTACAGGAAGCACTCATTACACAGACAGCGCCATGGCTGCTGCGTGGATGTTGCGCAACGTCCAGAAACAACATGAGAAATACTCTGACGCCAATAAGCAAACTGCACAAGCTCTGCACCTGAGCCAGCATTTTGCATTTGGCTAGCTTAAATAGGCATAAGCTGAAAATATCTGAAAGGGAAAAAAAATAAAATGTCTTGTCCCTTCAGTGTCTACACGATATATTTAGTCACAGCACAGTGATGCAATTAAGAGTTTAACTCTCTACCTTGTCCAACCCGCTGCTGCAGCTGGGTACCAGCCAGTGTTCGGGTTATGACGAAGCCAAAGGCGTGCAAATACTTTAGGAAATGTCTGAGTCACAATGAAAACAATTGAGGCTGAAGTCTAGGGTGTTACAAAGAAACATGAGATTAATTTTACTTAGATTGCACGTAGCCTCTGTCTAAGCAAGGTGATTAAGTTGGTCGTTGTTGATGTTCAGCTAAGCATAAAGGCAAATCCTACGATACTGTTGGTTTGTCATGCAATACTATAAGTTTGTTATTCTTCAAAAGCATTTCAAGCTCTCCTTTATAACCTTTAAGTATTCGTTTTAAATGAAACAGGCAAATTGTAGTGCAGCTATGTATACCCATATGAAACATATATTTTAAAACAAGAACTTATTTGCATGAATTTCCCCATCGTCTATAATTGTCATTTAAATTCATCTGGAATGCAAACTGAGATCTCCTAAACCTTTACCAAAGACACTCCTCATACCCAAAAGAAAAGAGTGACTCAAACATAATCCTCCGTTCTCCAGGTGATCTTGCGTGTGCTCATTTCCATGCCAATGCTTAAAGCACTCCTAACAAAACAAGCCCTTCATGAACCCATTTGATTATGCGGTGGTAGACTCCATCCAATAAACCTGAGTAAGCGTTTTAAGTGTAATAAGTGGGAAAAGCATAAAGACACGGTTAACCTATAATGAACTTGGCCACGGTGGCTGCAAGTCTGCTTATCTGCTTAGGATGAAAACTGCAAACAGGTTCGTCACTGCCGAGTCCGTCTCTCCAGTTTATCAGTCCCTTTCATCAATGGTGTAATATTCTCCTGACAGCTGCACAAAGTTAAGCGGCTGACAAACTTGTGTGTCTGCACTGATGAACGCCATCTTCGACAGTCACGCCAGACGATAACAATCCGAAGTGTAGCTGCTTAAACTGACACACAAGCCCTGGAGAGGTTACCGTCAAACCAATACCTGTGACTCCATCAGCAATAACAAAATCCAGTCAAGTTTGTACCTAATGTACGAGTGATGTACGACTTAAAGACAACCTGTGATAAATACCTGCAAGAAGGAACACACCAATAACTAGAATAATCAGCAACACAGATAGGAACCAACATCTCTGATTTACATGCCATCACAATCACAGCTGTCATAGATGTAGTAAATATTTCAACTGCAAAGAAAGGTTTGGGGGAATGATTTGGTAGGCTGCAAGATGCTAAAGTTCAGGCAGAATGGCAGAGACTTTGTAATTATTAAAAAAGAAAGTGTAGTGAGCAAAAAGTGAATTTCTTCATCACGTATGAATGTTTTCCCCAATATCTTGAAGCCCTACATCTCAGTTTGAGTCTTTCCTAAATTGTATTTGCCATTAGCAGTTTTAATACAAGCAGTACAAACTCCGACATGAATAACTTCCCTCTTTCTGACTGCACAGCAATGGCATGTTTTTTCCGACTTCTTCTCTCTGATGCTGGCTAGCAGTGGCGACTGGACCATAGGGGGCGCCGCCCTTCCAAACTTGGAAGGGGGAAAAATTTAAATGTAAAAAATATTATTTATATACATGATTATGTATATACACTATTAAGTTTTCCTTAATAGTGTGTGCTTAAATGTAATCTGAGTTACTTGCACAACATTTCCTCCAAGTGACTATTCAACTGTGAATTTCCCTCCTGCACCACAGAAGTGGTGCCTGGTAAAGTCCTACTGATTTCTCGGTTAATGTTTGTAGTCATGATTATGTCATCCCATACTGCTGTCTGCTGTCATTAATTGATACTCAAAAGTTCAATTTCAACAGAATTTAGCCTGGTTGTTCAGAGTTACACTTCTTGGCAGTCATACAGTAGTTTGGTATTTTTCACAGTTTTGAGTCGGACTCAGTGTTAACCGTTGTCACTGATTTCCTGTATATTTTGCTAGTTACCCAACAGACCTTTTACTTTTAGTTCAACTGACCCTTTTTGTTATTTTGAAGAATGAAGAATGCTATATTGTTGTGGAGCTATAGTTATTTTCCAGTTCCAGTAGTTTGAATCATTATGAACTATGAAGGAAAAAAATGCACTGACACAGCAAGATTTTTTCTCACCGGCTGCCACTGTTGACTAGAATGATGATTGCTGGGGTCTGCAACCTGCAGCTCTGGAGCCACATGCAGCTCTTAAGTTCCTCCACAGTAGCCCTTTATAACTTTGCTCCCGGAGCAAATAGAACTGAACAGTGTTTCTGAATGTACAAGGTTTGTCTTTTGTCGCCATGTTTAAATATGTTTTGCTGTTAGGATGCATTCATTCTCTTGCTATAATGGCTTAATGGATTTTCTCTGCTCTAAAACCTAAAAAAAATGGACATACAATGTTGATAACTTAGCCATAAAAAGCAAAACAAATAAACAAACAGTAGGTTTGTTTGAAGGATTATGTGTAATTTAGTTTGAGAAGGGGGGAAAAAAATGGCTCTTTGAATTGTGGATGTTGCCACCCTCTGGTACAGGCTGTTCTACAAGTGAAATCTGGCCATTCTAGATTTCCCTTATCCTTAAACTGCTTCCATGTGCTTCACTGTAGCCACATTTTCCTGAAACCCTACGGTCTGTTTTTACATGACCTGAATGTTTTACTGCTGCCTTACAAAGTTCAGATCATTTGAATGAGTAACGTTATTCAAAAACATCCAAATAAATATAAATAAGAACTATGACCTCCTAGCTGCCAAATGTGATGTCACTGGCATGTGTGTGGAAGCTTATTTCTGGGTAGAGTAGATTTTAACTTGATTGAAGTACAATTAATAAAAATAAATAAATAAACTAACAATTACATTGTGTTCTATAGGCAACAAACCAGAGCTAAAGAGAATTTCACTGATTTTTACATAAAAAGTGTGGCAAGCAGCTTTAAGACCATAAATCTGAAACAGAAGTTTCTGTATCGGATGTAAAATGGTTCTCTGTATCTCCAAAGAAAAATAAAGTTGAACATTCTTGGCGAACGCAAATACTTGTGCAATGCAATTGAGAGAGAACCCCTCTTACTAGCACCGAGTTTACCTGTTCCAGTTTATTTGTTTTGGTTTATCAGCTGCAGTCTTGCTGTAGACAGCCGCTGAAGCTGGAGATAAGGCCCTTTCCTCCTGCCCTGTCAGGTTTTCCCTGTCAAATATTTATAGAAGCTGAAACATTAGATGGCCACAAACAGACTTAAAGCTCTGGGCACAGAAAGTCCAGCGAGCAAGAAGGAGCCCTGGCGTAATGGTTGTAGATTATTTGAAAGCGAACGTTGATGCGTATAAAACAAAAATAAAATAAAATCAGACATTTTTTTTTTAAGTTTGACGCAATTTTTAGGCTGTGATGAGTACGTGAGCATTTACTGGAACTGAGGGGGTTGGGAAATGAAATAGACACTTCTCGCATGAATGCTGGCTGTTCTCTCATAATTATTCACGGAGTCGTCATTTGACAGTCAACCCAATTCACACTTTCCCCTGACACTACTTTATAAGAAGGCGTTAGTTCAGAACAGGCGATTTAAAAGCTCCAACCCTCACTGCTTCCAGGCAGTCGCAGGCTAGTTCTGCTAGCAAAGGTCTGCCAAACATTTCTTTGCAGCTCAACAAAGTTTCTGGAAGCATCGACACATGACAGCCTAGATTCTCCCCTCGTTGTCAGATTAATTCCCAACTCATGTTGGGGCGAATTAAGTTAAAACTGTTGCACAAACCAAACCAAACACCTTAATCCAATGAAATAACCATTGAGGCTCTGTGTTGAGAAGCAGCGAGCTTGATAAATGCGAGACTACGGTCAACGTGAAGTTAAAAAAAATAATAATAATAAAAAATAGCCTCGCTACAACATTTCCAACTCAAAACAAGACAGACTTTATAAACCAAGCTGCAGTGTGTTTCAGCTTTGAAGGCAGCGGCAGACAGAGCGGTGACTGACCTCCCTCTGCCTGCCTGCCTGCTTCTGTGTCTGTCACTGCCGACAGGAAAAGAGTTCAGACCCGAACCAGAATGACACGCTGCCACAAAGAACAAAATTACCTTGCTGCTCTGAAAGCCTTCAAGCGCCCTCAGCGCGCTGTCAGTGAGTTTAACGTGAAAGACGGTGACATTACTGCCGTTGCTCACTCTTCCACAGGACAGTCCGTAGCACTGCTCCTCCTTCAGCGCCGCCATCTTACCCACCGTTCCCACACTCTGTCGTAAACCGAGAAGTCCCATTGCTTTTCATTGAATATTCAGTGGCTGGTCACTGATGAAGTCACTGATCTGCGAGGAAGCCAGTGCAGTTACATTTACTAAAACCGTATGCTTTTATATAACAACGTGTCTGTTATTAAGTTAAATTAAAGGAATCTTATATGGAACATATATCTTTCTGATAACTGTCCAAATAAATACTTTTTTCCTCAGTGTTGCGACATTATTGTGAGAACTTAAAAAGTTTGGTGACCTCAAGTAAAATGGATTATCGGGTGATATATGACTATCATATATCACTTGGCGCAACTTTAAAATCTTGCCGATATTTGTTTTTACTTATCTGCACACTAGCCACAAAACCGAATGCCTTTTAAAAATAGAAGTGGTGTAAGGTCCCTTACATGGGAAGGACATAGAGATTTTATTATGCAGTGTGAAGCAAAACAATTTGTCAACCATCATACGTTTAGATTATAAGTAACAGCGGTGACAGAATAAATAATGTATGTTTCCAAAGAAACAAAATTAATTGAAATTAATTTTTGGATGCATTCCGTCCCAATTTGCCTACAACTGATAACGATTAACTTACCATCCAAAATGCATAGCTCTACTTTTTTTTTTCCAACCAAGAAAACTTTAGTATTATTTACAGCCTTTAACAAAACCAGAATTTCACATTAATTTATCTGAAATTACTGAAGTACTTATGCTCATCCATTTTACCTGTGTATGTTTACTATAATCATTTAACTCTGTGGTCCCTGAAGTTGGGGGTTGCAAACACAACTTAGATACTCTTAAAAAATAAAAATAAAAACAATATATGAAGACGTGAACTAGTCTCAAATACTAATACAGTTTGGTTGTTTAAACTCTTAGTATTGCCATCTGGATTTAAATTGACTGACTAGTAATGCTTGTATGTTTAACCAATAGATTGGGGTTACTCTGTGGAAATGAATTTGGAAAATTTGGGAACCACTCATCTAACTTCAATAATTTTGTTTTACCAAACACTTCTTATACAAATAAAAATGTACAAAAGCATTTTTGAAGAATTTCAACTATTATGCTACAGACTTTTCAAAACCCTTCATCAAAAAGATACAACTTAGCCGACTTTATAATTTATGAAATTTTAAAACACTGTAACAATGACATTGTATTTTAGTCAGTTAGATGTAGCTTAACATTTTTCATTGCCATTTGTTTTAAGAAAAACTTTCCTAAAATCTTGAGTTAAATTTAAAAAAAAAACAGAATCTAAACTTTTTCCGTCCAGAACTGAGGATGAGATTAGTCGAATGATGTTATACAGTATCAATATTGTTGGTCTGAAATCACTGATTTTCTGACTTTGTTACAGGCCATTGAGAATGGATGTCAAACTTCCTCCTCAGTGCAGACACCAATTTGACCCTGCAGTGATCTGTCGGAAGCAGGAAAGATAGGTCATCTAAAACATGCATACAATGTGAACAGATATCCAGAAGCCTTTGGAATGTCAAGACTTATCAGTTCAGGGAAATGTTCAGCCAGTGACTTCTGCTTCTCTTCTGTATAAGAGAAAAACATGACTCAAATGTATCTGAAAGGGAAATGTCCCAGTGAAGCGTCTATATAATTAACAGTAGCACATTTAGTTCCTCTGATATTACAGATTTAACCAATTTAACCACAGCTGGACATAACACAACATTTCATTAGTCAAGAATAGCTAATAATAAAAAAAAATTAAAACAAACAATATTTTCATAAGATATTTATTTGTAATCAATACAAAAATTAAGAAGAGCAAAGAATGCCAGGAACTCATCTGAACAGTTATTTTGTTGGCATGATGCGGCTTGTGGCTCCGTTGTTCTGACATCTACTCTAAGGACACCACACATTTAGCAGAGTCACGTTTCGGTTTTGGAATGAACAACATCAGAAAATAACTTACAAAAAAAGAAAAAAAAAAATAAGAAAACTTATGGTCAGAGTCAGAAACACTTGGTCACTGAATAATATAATATAATATTAAATTGAAATTAATCTTCCTTCAGCTACACTCCTAACAATATATGCCTGTAATAAGCTAGCTAGGATGAAAAACGGTTTTCTTTTTTGTTTCAACTTTGAAGCCACTGTCAGTGTTAATTCGATAAGACTGCAGATCGTTAGGTTTTATTTAACTGAAGCATGTTGCTTGGTGTTTATTTTTACTCAATAGTGTTAGTGAACAGTGAAACAGAAAACTACCTCATCAAAAATCAACTGCATAAAAGCTGATCAACATAAGGTATTCAGTTTTGGACTGCTTTCAAAGTGTGTTGGGATTACTTTGGTCAGCTAATGTATTTATATATAGAATCTGTATAAAGTGTAAACAGGCCACCGCACAACCAACTATCTTGCTATCTTATGGACCTCAGATTACAGGGAGCAGTTTGAGAGGAAACACTGTACCATAAACTGAAATCACATCACTTGGATAATAAATATTTTACAAGCGCAATCTACTGCTGTTAAACTATATCTCAGCATAACTGGCATTTTATTTTCTATGTGGTAAAAATATCTTCCGTCTCGATCTGTTCTCATTTTGTCTTTATTTCAAACAAGCAGTTCCTCACACCGACTACCAAGAACAAGGAAAAGCTGGAACAAAGGTTAGATGCACAAACCTATACATCTACAAGGTTGGAAACAACATTTTCCCATATGTAATTATTATTAATCGTCACATACAGTTCTCAAACATAGTAGAGAAAAGAGTGTGACAGTGAAGAGGCGATTTGCCACCTGACATTTCCACCTCCTTTCACTGAGAGTGGAAGGTGCCGCCAGATGTGCTTCAGTGTTTAGGCTCTCCCCACTGCGTTCGACTCTTCTGGTTCACTTCAGTTTCTGGCCGCTATGACAACAGATAGAGCTACTCCACCAATGGCCACAGCAGTCGCACCAAAGAGCCACTTCCAGCTGAGACCCTGCAGATAGACGAGCATGGGGTGACTCGTGAGAAGGTTGAAGTCATGAGGCAACAAAAATGGACCAACATACACATGCTGCAGTTAAGCCCAAAAGAGTCAACATAAATTAGCATCCCTTTATCAATGATTGACTATGTTTACAGATGCCAAAATTTGCTTGAGCAGATTTTTTGGAATAATAATAATAAAAAAAACTGCATCCAAATACAATTTTTTTAAATACATTTGATCAATTAGAGTTGATACAGAGAAATTGTATGATTGATTAGTGCAAAAAAAAAAAAAAAAACAAAAAAAAAAACCTGGTTTACAATGCAGCTTTATTTTAAGGACTTTCTTACCCATGAAGACTTGGCTCTGGATTTTGTCGTGCCGCTTTTTGAAGGATTTCCTAACATCTTCTTGTACATGGCCTGCTCTGCTCCCCTCTGCTCTGAGTGCTTCTTCACCAGCTTGGAGAGCTCTGCATGAATTGTCTGCATAGAGAGAAAAAAAAAGTCCCAAGAAACAAAATGATGATAATGGACCCAGTTCAGACATTGCAGACGATAACTAGACATTTAGCAATGCATGGTTGAAATTACTGGTAAAAGAAATAATAACTATACACCAATTTAATATGACTAAACACTGGGAAAACGTTAGCTCTGCTCTGCTGGGTTCCAAGAAATAACAGGCTTCCATTACAATAACCAGGCTGCAGTTTAGCCCACATGTCCTCACAAATATTCCAGGATCTGACTTCAATTATTGTTCCAATAAAAGCTCCGGTGTGAGTCATTTCTTTGCTCTTAAGGCTCTCGAGTGACTAAGCAAATCGGTCTTATCAGACAGAAAATGTTTATGCTCAGTAATTGCACTTCATCACAAAGACTGAAGCTAGACTGAAACATTTACCCGTTACCAAATTAATATTATGAATTAAGTGTTCCTGCACAGACCTGTGGGAGAAAGGCATCGCTCTCTCTGTACATATTTAGCTTTTGTTTAGTCATTTTTGCTCCCAGTTATACATTGAAGGAAGGGACAGTGTTTAGTTGTAAAATCTAGTGAAAGTGGTCCATGTTATTGTAGGATTATAAAACTGACAGAACAGTGGCCAGTTCCCAAAGGAAAGGACAAAGTGGGATAAACAAACATGCGATGTCCTGTTTGTCCAAACTCTGTGCCGAGACAGCCAAAGGCAGTCTAAACTGGAAATGTCAAGTCTGCGTGTCATTTTAGGAAATTAAACAAACCAGACAAATAAATCTTCTCTCGTCAAACTTGGAAGACGAGGGGTGTGGCAAGCTGACAGAGTGACAAATGTAAACAGTGATGTACGAGGAGCATTAGCAACGACTTTTCACTTCCTCCCCCAGTTAAAAAGCACCTTATTGATTTGAACGACTGTCATTAAAAGGGAAAAGAGTAGAGATGTTTACTTTGGTATTACAAATGAATCAGACCAGCATCTGGCTAATGTGTTAAATCATACAAAGAGTGCACAGAGATATTTATTAAGGATTCTCTTAGCCACCAGAGGCTTTCTTTGATGACACAAAGACAGAAAGTCCTTCCAGCTTAGATTTACGGGGTGCCACCCTTAACCAGTTGTGTAGACCCAAATATTTTGACAGCCTTGTTAAAACAAAACTAGACTTCCTTTCGGTTCCCTATTTTTCATCCCTGAAACTCTGCAAAGCTAAGGCTTTATAGTGTAAACTTTCTCAACATCTTCAGGTTGAATTTCCCACAAATTGCATGATTTAACTTCCAAAATATGTACTCGCCTGTAAACGAGGCAATTTAGCGAACGTGCATCTGTCCAAAATGAAATGGTACCTTTCATTACACAGCATGTGCAAGCAGGAAACTGGTGCACAGGCCATGTGCTGTGCAACAGATTGGTGTAGGACTGACGTGGGGAGCTCTGGGCATCAGCTACTATGGTGCTGCAGCTGATCCAAGAAGCCCACACACTTGAAAATACTCCGGTAAGTGGCCTTATATAGCCAAAGAACCTTATATAGTCGGCTGTATGAGCAGAAGAGAACCCATGGATAGGCTTTAGATACGGCCGGGGTGCAGGGTGAACCTATTTACAGCAGCAACATGAAAGCAGATCCTTTGAAATGATGAATCAGCGGTTCACCTCGCACAGCAAATTCATTCATGTCTTACCCAACGGCACCATCTAGTGGTCAAAAGGGAGGACTTTTATTTCTACACGGACTTACCTTGTTGCTTGGTTCCAGCTTCAGCGCTTTCCGCAAGGTTTGAATGGCCTCAGTGTATTCGCCTTGCAAAGCCAGAACCTTAATCGAAAACACACACCAGATAATGCATGACTGTGGCAGAGTTCGGCAGAGCGTGGAAGGTAAAAGAAGAGCGATACCTTGCCCATGCGGAAAAGGGCTTTTATGTTGTCCGGCTGGTGCGCAAGAGCGGAAACGCAAGATTTAAGGGCCGCATCATAGTGGTCCAACTTCAGCTGAGAGGCAGCCATGTTGTTCAGACACTTGACTTTGACGTCCAGCAGTTCCTCCTCCTCCTCAGGACTAATGTCAACTGGAGCAGAACAACAACAAAATAATAATTACTAAAACCTGAAAAAAAAAAAAAAAAGAAAAAAAGAAAGAAAAATCCCCCTCTTATTCAAAAACATGAAAAGGTTCTCAATTTTTTAGCCTCCATTCTGATAAACAAAAAAAGTCTAAATTTGTTATTGTTTCATGACTAAACCTAAAATGTACTTAAATTAATCCAGAAACTAAACAAGACGAAGTAAACTAAATTTGCTGTTCAATCAATTTCAAAATGCATTTTCAACTTCAGAGAAGTCAAAGGCATAAAATATGCAGACAGGATTCAAATTGTTGTTTTTGATTGAACAGTATCAAATTTTAAAGATCAAATGTAATAAAAACAAATTTAAAGAATTTCAAGCTGAACCCAAAACATATAACATGGCCAATTTATTTATTTTTTTCTCATGTGGCTTTTTGTGTGTGAAATAACCCACACAGACAAAAACACAGTCCTCAAGACAAAGGTGGGTTCTAAAAAATTTAATTTCAACATTAAACTAAATAATTACAACTATGATTTTCTTTCTATTACCAAGCAACATTGTGACATATGTTACATAACATAAAAAATAGAGAACATTTCTCTATGACCCTTGACTCCTCGTTGTTTAACTCACCTTTGGAGTTTGACTCTGTAATCTGCAGGGCAATGCTGTATGAGTTGACAGCAAAAGCGTAGTCTGCGCACTGATAGTGAACATTGCCCCGCTCTCTCTTGCGGATGGCCAGTGCAATTCTGTCTGACGGCGGCATCAGCTCCACGTCTGGCGCGTCAGTAGCTCCCACCAGTTCCACTTCTAAGGACAGCTGTGCATTAGGGGGTATCTCGGGTTCAAGGCTGGCGAGAAAACAAGACACCGGTCCAGTGAAGGGAAGCAAATGAAAAATACCTGGATAACTTGGGACAATTTCATCAAATAATAGGAAATATTCTCACTGGCTTCTGTTGATGTCAAAAAGTTGGAATTTCTGGCAGGATGATTAACTTCAAGTTAAATATTATTGTAAAAGTATACTATTCGCTTGATTTAAATATATGTATAGAGGCTCGCTGTAAATTTCTAACATATTCTCGGTTACACAATGTTAAGTTAGCAAATGCGTAGTTTTCTTGTCACATTACAGCTGCAAGAAGATGCTCTTTTTAAGCTGCCCATTTGAGGTAAAACTTCAACGTCAATTTCATTGTATGCATTTGTCTTACTGTTGTTTTATGTGTTTTATGACCTAAACAGTGTTGCTAATGTTGGTGGAATAGAGTAAAGTGAGCTGCTGAATATTCCTGGGTCTTCTTTCCTCCCTGCTACGTCACTATTGTAAGTTTGGTCTTGGTGTAGTAACTCACCTGCTTAAATAAATAAAATAAATGGGACATTTTCATAAGCAACAGAGCTTTTTCCAGGGTTAAAACATTTTAAAAAAACTGAACTCATGAAGGCAAAAACAACAACAACAACAAAAAGTCAGTGTGATTTAATCGGTGAAATGGACTGGTTGACATCATGGAACAAGACTTGCCAACAACAGGCACTCATGCATTCCTCAAGCATGCGCTGCATTTCCTTTGCAACACGTCATATTTACAGAAAGTAATTTACCATTTTTGAAAATAGAAAAGTGCATCTCATTTTGGCTTTGTCTTCTTTTTTGTTCAACTGGCCTGAAACTGCAACTCTATTTGTAAATATAAGCAGATTCCTCTTTTAGGTCACCAGAGCAATGAAGCTAAATGACAAACAATAGCTGCTTACAGCAAAGTAATGTCATTTACAGCAAGGCAGAGTGGCTACTAAATATTCCGTATTCAGTAGACAGATATGCTCACACATATGGATCAAAAACAGATTTTCCAGCTTTCCTGTTTGTGAATTGTTTTCAAAGCTGTTAAAATACACTGGACTTGTTCAAGATTTAACACAGGTTCACAGCTATGTTTTCCTACCTTCCCCTGGCACCATATGCATATTTTGCATCAGTGTGAATGAGCGCCTTCTCTCCCATTTCCATGAGCTGCACAGTCAGATCCAGTGCCTAAATGGAAGGAGACATTACCATGAAATAAACTTTCATCACAACTACTTTGATAAATGTCAAGAACGCAACAGCCCGGCCACAGCCGTTCTGTGCAAATCTGCTCAAAAAAAAAAAAAAAAATGAAGTTCTTGCTTCCAGCAAAGTCTGGGCTTTCTCCCCTCGACTCAGCTGTCTCCGGTCAATTTTTGATCAGACCAATCGGCGAAGTCGTAAACGATGACGTCAATTTTCTGCACTGTCTTAGAATTGTAGTCTGCTTGCAGTTTCATCATTGGCAGAGGAGGAAGTGAACAAGCAGTTCAGTCCGTGTTGGTCACGTTTCCAAATATTGAATTAACATTCACGACTGCCTCACAGGCAAACATTGGTGACTGGGTAAAATTTAAAACTTCAACCCAGCCCAAGCCTCCAGGAAGCCATCGTTTCTCAATAGCTGAGGGCCCAGACCCTCTGTACGAAGCAAAATGTAGTACAAGCGGCTAGTAAGGCAAGCCATAAAATACACTCACTCATACCCAAGGACAATTTAGAAATATCAGTTAACCTAACTTCAAAGTCATGTTTTTAGGCGGTGAGAGGAAGCCAGAGTACCCAGAGAAAACTCAAGCATTTACAGGGAGAACATGGAAACTTCCTGTAGAAAGACCTCAGGCCAGGATTCAAACCCAGGGCCTTCTTGCTGCGAAGCAAGAGTGCTATCGACTCTGGCATGATGCAGGCCTTATAAAAAATAAAAATAAAAAAAAATAAAAAAAATAACAAAACCAAAAAAATGTTTTGTACTTGAATGACATCGCCGTCCCCCAGAGTAAACGACAGATTATTTTGCTCCTCTACAAGGGTTCCATCCATCAAATGTGTTCTCAGATTAATTTCCACATCTTGTCCTTTTTGAGGTCGGCTAGCTCGCCCCTTCCCTGGCTCCAAGACTTTCTTCTTAAGCTGGTCATTTCCTGCAAACGTAAGTGACATTGTATCAGAACAAAACGGAATGCTTTCTGGTGATTATGGAGCAACAAAAGGCTAAAAATTGGTTTTGTTTAACACTGTGGAGATTAGAACTCATTCATACAAAATGAAACAAAAACGAAAAAAAAAAATAAATAAAAAAAAATAAATAAATAAACAGCTAAAAAAAAGCCAAACGTTTGAAGTTTCAGTACAAGTAGCTGTGAAATCTCCAGTTAGCTTTAACCAAATTATGTCTCATTATTATGTGGGCTGTAAAGCAGCTTCCATAGGGGCATATCCACATGCTTGATGGTGCCACTAGCTTTAAAGACTGAGTAAAACTCTCCAGAGGAATGTAACCTGCTGTGTCCTGTCATCCTACAGTTCTCACATACCCAACACATCCAGCCATTCGTCCATTTGTGCTGAAGCCTCAGATTCTTCCTCTGCATTTTTGTTTTCTGCATTATCTGCTACATTCCTATCCCCTCCCCCAGCATCTTCCAAAGGAGGAAGGTCATCATCGATGTCTTCTTCGTCTAAAACCTCAAAGTCCTCTCCACTGTCCAGCAACGAGGTTTTTCCACTCTTCTTGGCAGATGGAGCATTTTCATGGGCATCTGATGCGTCCATAGTCTCCACTTTTCCAGTCAATAGTGCATCACTCTGTCAGGCAGAACAAAAAACAATGCAGTTATATGCATTTGAGATACATATTTAGATTTGGGTTGCGATCTTAAGAGATGAAATTTCAAATCACTGCTTGATTCAATCAACCATAAGATATTTACCTAAATAGCTACATAACTATTTTATAAAACATTCTACAGTCTTTGTAAGTTGTAAATAAGTAAAGTACTAAAAGGCTCAGAAGAACATACCACACTTATCCGGTTAACTGACAAACAGAAACAAGCTTTCTAGAAGTTTCTAACAAGTTACCTTGCAGCCAAACCCTCGAGCAGCTAGCAGGCTAACAGATTAGCAAAATACAGTAGCGTTAGCTGTTAGTCTCGGTATGAGCTAGCAAACTGTCAGTGAACACCAGAAGACCTTTTTCACCCTATTTAGCGACGTACTGCTGTTTTAATAATTTCAGAAAGTAAGAACTCGTCTAAGTCATTCATTAAATAAAAAGAAAATCCACCATTTACCTCCAAATAACCTTGTTTTGGTCCCGAGTCGTGTCCCCCTTACTTCAGTTTAAGGCAGAGAAGTTAGCTTGCGCATTAGCAACACCACAACAATTATATGGGTTAGTGGTAGTGTGTGCTCAACATCGTACTGACTTCAACAAAGCAGCAACCTTCTTCCGGTTGACCTGAAACTCCTCCTTCGTGAGTGTTGAAAGTTGACTGCACACACACACTCTCTCCGGACCGTGGTTTAAATGTTTTATTATTTTTGCTGATTTAAAAGCAATCAAGTGTAGAATGGTGAATAATTAAAGACTGTCGAAAAGAAGATGTCTACTTTAAAGCATGTAAGAAAGCAGAAGTAAAGACACCGTATCTTGAACATCTTGAACATTTTGTAAATACCATCTCCAGAATAGACAAGATGCTTATTTCTACTGTACCATTCATACATTATAGTTCTAAGAAAGAAAAAAAAACTATAATATATAAATGATACAGAAAAAAAAGGTACACTGTAAATAAAATGACATTTAGTCAAAATATGCATTTAGGACTTGAAAGTATCATATAAAATGAAAAAAAAAAACAACTTAAAAACAAATAGATACAACCTGGTAAAAATTAACTGATAAAATAATGTTTGTCCTTAAAGAAAAGGTATCTGATGACCCAATGGTCATAGTTAATACCTGACCAGTAAGTAATATATTTAACAATTAGGCCCTATGCCAGTGTTTCCCAACCCTGGTCCTCAAGGCACACTGCCTTGCATGTTTTAGGTGTTTTCTTACTTTTGCTGATTTCAATTGATGGCTGACTAACAGGGTTTCCTCAACTGCAATCAGCTGAATCAGGTGTATTAAAACAGGGAATCTAAAACATGCAAGGATGTAAGTCTTGAGGACAAAGTTTGGGAAATGCTGCCCTCAGTGCTTTACATACCAGTGATATTTAAACATTTAAACATGATGTTTTTTGTACACTTTGTCAAATACAACCTTGTTTGAATTAAGTTGGCCTATTGATTGTGTTATTACATAAAAATGCAGAAGTTGGATTTGGGTTGAGGGTTTTATTAGTCTGAAAAAAATCTCTCTTACAGCGCAGTCTGGGCTTTCGCCCCCTGACTTGGATTGTCTCCGGTCAATTTTTGACTGGAACAATTAGCAAACAGAAGGAGAATTTATGAACAATGATGGCCACAGGGTACCCATCTTTTCTGAATGGTTAACACATAATTTAACAAAGTTAAAATCATCTCAAGTTGGTTTCTTGAACATGTCGAGTTCACTGTACTGCAGGTATTTTCACAATCATCAGATCTCAATCTTTCAGAGCATCTTCAGCATGTGGTGGAGGAGGAGATTCATATCATGGATGTGTGGCAACTGCATGATGCTATCCAGTTGAAAAGGACCAAAATCTCTGGAGCAATATTTTCTGGAAACAATATTTCCAGTCTGAAAATTTTAGCTATGACCAGTCCACAGCTTTAAAAATGATTAAATTATAACCTTTAAAAAAAAAAAAATTAGGTCAATTAAACCCTTCAGTTCAGACACGATGTATTTACTTTCTGATCCTTACAAAAGTAACTAAAGCTGAAGACGTAACAGAAAAAACACAAACAACAGGTGAAAAAAATCAAATGACATTTATTATTGATGCATTGTTTCTTTTTTATAAGCAAATTATCTGTTTTTCTTTCAGTCTAAAGAAACTTTACAATATAAAGAAACATACAAAGAACATCTTTATTACCTACACAAGACACCTAAGTCCCTAAGACAAGATTCTCAACTATCCTACCATGAAATACAAAGCAAACCCAAGAGACAGACTGCTTCATATTGAATACTGCCGAGTCATCCGAGAGGACCGCGAATGGTTCAAGCCAAACCCTCCCAGAGTAAAACAACCAGCCCATCCGACCAGCAAATCTTCCTAATGGTACAGTATTATACATCACAATAGAAGTACAGAGATGGCCAGCGATCAATATACACAGAGGACCGAGAGAGGATCAGTGAGAGAGTTTTTCACTATACAATGCTATCACGGGAGTGGATAACAACACAGTTTACCCCCCAAGTTTCAGATTTTGATGTACTTTTACTTTTATAATCATGACTTCTTTTTTTTTTTTTTTTTTTTTTCTAGTTTAAACATTTTCTGGCACTGATAAAATCCTTCATATCAAAAACTGCAACACGAGGTCACATTTCTGTAGGGAAAAAAAATGCCCTTTGGAAAATCTGGTCACAGGATTTTTTTCCTATTTCATAGCCAACAGTAACATTATACAGAGAAAAAAAAAAGGAGTGAAGAGCCGAAGCGGGGATGCCTCGGCCCGTTTTGCGTCTCTCTGTCCTGTCCTCTTTCTGTCCTGTCCTTTCTTTCAATGCCTTCACCACGTTGCCGTCATTTACACATTCAGCCACTTTACAGTATCTTATAAATTTAGCCACGTGAGCCAAATGGTTAGGTTAACGCATCTTTTTCTCTATGAAAAAAAAAAAACATGAACAGTTTTATTTATAATTTACTTTCAGCTGTATTCATTGGTAGTGACTGACATATCAAAAACATGTCAATGATATCAAAATGCATTTTACAGTATTTACAAAAAGAAAAAAAAAACTATAACGAAAACAAAAGGGTGGTTGGGGTGGGAGGGAGAGGAAAGAAGGGAAGCGTTTCATTAAATTCAAGGAAGGAGAGACTGATTCCCAGGTCAGGGGTTGTCTTATCCTGGAGATATCCCTGTTTCCGCTGATATCAGAAAACAGACAGTTGTGTCGCCATCATCCGCAGAGGCTTCAAATGTTGATTGCTTATTGTTTGTTGATGTGAGCGGCGCAGAGCCAATTTGATTTCAGCAGCAGTGATAAGGCAGAGAACAGAACATACAGGAAAACACTCAAATCGTTTGATATGTAGCCATGTTTAGCTTAGTGTGACGATTAGATTTCAGCTAAATGCATAAAAAAATTAAAGTAGTTCACTGAAAAGACATATCTTTTTTTTACAGTCTTCTGTGATTGCTCTCTTCTTTAGACCACTGTGGCTGCATGTTCTGGAAAATTCAAGGTGCATCGTCTTATCTAGACAAGTCCATCACAACAAAGTTAAAGAATTTGCCTAAGGACAGTCCTCTGTGTTGTCTGAAAGGGATCATCCAACTCTATGATTGGCATGGGCAGATTATCAGAATTAAGGTACATCAAGTTTTTAAAAAATTTAAATAATAAAAAAAACTATATTTTTGCTGCTCCTATTGGTCTTTTTTAACAAGATTTGAGGTTATTACATTATTAGCTTTACTGCATTTAAAATGGTCAAATCTATTCTATTATTAGCTGTTATGAAATTGTTGGTTACAGCACCTACATAAAGAGCAAAAAGAAGTAAAAGCTATCATATTTTGTGAATTAAACCCAGTTTATACCATATTTTTTGCCTAAAAACAAATCAAAGTAACAATATTTAAATGCTAAAGCATTTTAGCTTAAATGGGAGTAACTGTTTTTTTTTTTTTTTTTTTTTATTTTTAAAAGGTTTTTTTTTGATTTTTTAGGTGTTAACATCATGATACCACAGGATTCCATCACACCCTGAGAATCTTACACCTGACAATTGAAAACAAGTTAAACTTTGTGAGCGTATCACAAGGTTCAAAGTGATCCACCAGTCCAAAAATGTGACACGGTCCAGATCTTTTTGAGTGAATCCCAGATGGAAACTTTGCCACACAGGAAGTCCAGAAGAGAGAAAAAGAAAATGTAACCAAGTTGGACGACTCACTGACAACTCGTAAAACAAGAACACAAGAACAACACAAGCCAAACCTGTTATTTACAGACGAGGGGAAATCTAAGGTTCACAAACCGAGTTACCAAGAGCAGTTCCTGTCAGGACCACCAGAGTACCCCGACTGAGCTGCTCTCCAGCAAGTGAAACAGATAAATGAGGGGATTTTTTTTTTTCCTAAAACAAGACAGATAAACAGCCGATCATCCAATGTGCATCTGCAGACAAGCTTTAGCAGAACAAGTAGACATTTTCTTTTAACGTCATCCCCATTACATGATGCTGATGTGGTTAAGTAGCTGTTTCTATGTCAACGCAGAATAGCTGGGAGGTCAGCTGTACCTTGAAACGCAGTTTGATGGAAATCCACGCAATGAGACAGAAACACAAACAACAAACGGCCTCAAATCATGTAAACAGAAAGTCATTGTGCATTTCTCAGGTGTGTGCTTCTTCTGTCGTCATTGATGCTGCTGCTGAGATGCAATGTGCCCTTTGAAAGGAAAATTCATACCTACGTTAGCTGGATAATCGCAAAAAATATTAAAATAAGATTATTATCACCCACAAAAAACAAAACAAATCTTAAATGAAAGTTGTCCTAAAATAGCATTATCAGTTCATTCTTTTGAAACGCCTGCCCACAAGGGGAGAGTTTTTGAAAAGTCCCACGTGAGTCGACAGCTGCAAAGTCCTCCGTGTTCACGATTCTGATGGCGGCGTCCGGGTGGGAAAGAGCTAAATGAAGAGCGCAATCCTACATGAGAAGGTTCTTGCTGAAGGAGAGGCAGGCTCTCGGTGGAGTAGATGAACAGAGAAGGTCCTTCCTGCTGTTTGGAGACCCTTTCACGCTCTCACACCCATTTTACAGGCAGTGGGATGTGGGGCTCGAAGGGAAGTCCTGCTTTCCTGGGGAATCCCCAGGGGCTGTGTGGCACCACAAGCCATCCACGAAGAGGAGGATGAGGAGGAAGGGAAGGAAGGAAGAGGGGGAGGAGGAGGAGGAGGGCAACGCAAGACACACCATAGTGGTCGGGGAGGAAGGGATTCAGATAAAGGGAGATGAAGAGGTAAAATGAAAGATTAAAAAAAAAAAAATCACACACTCATCGTCATGTTGGGTGAATACTGCAGAGAGAGAAAAGAGAAGGGAGAGAGACAAGATAAGCCAATGCTGGATTAATATTGTTATGTCACCCAGTTTGAGATGAAAGCAGTACCGCTACAGGGTAAATGCCATGTTCAGTAGCAGCTTGCTGCAAACGCAGTAACACAGCAGATACATATCTGTTATTTATTTTAGGTGGGAGAAAGCAGACAAGATATGAGCCCAAGGAGAAAATGTAGGATGCAGAATTTTAGTTTTTACTGATGGGCCAGCCTCACACAACTACGACATAAGCTAATATCTGTTAGCTGGCTATACATCTTGAGTTAGGACAGGCTAAAACAAGCGGCGGCATTTCTTGCATGAATGTTGCCCTGGGCAACCCCCTTCTTTTGCCCTGCCCCCCAACTAATGGAAATGCTGGAAGTCACCTGCGATTCTTGGACAGGGTGGATACAGTGCAGCTCCACACAAACCACCAAAACTAGTCTTCCTATTCTCAGCATCGAGCACAGGGCGCCGACTCCACGCTGACTGCTTATTCATAAAATAAATAATTTGTTAGTGCACAGCTGCCAGATAATATCTCTTATATGCGGTTCTCGTGTGCCCCCTTTTCTAATGCGGCTTTGGACGCCTGCTAATATAGTCCGTTTCAAAAGATGTAACATAAAGAAATCAAAGCCTGTTTGTGCTCACATTAGCTTGAATAAGCATTCACCTCCTTAAATGTCTTCATATTTTCCAGGTACAAACCCAAGCTTTTATTGAGGTTTTGTTTAAGGGACAATAAACAGTCCTATAAATAAAAATCTCAACAGTGTGGCATTCATCAGCCCCTTTCACTCTGATGCTAATAAATAAAATTCAATTCTGTCCAACTGCTTCAGCAGTAAATAAGAACCCAGCTGTTCTGTGAACCTATCATTAGTGAACAAACAGCATCATGAAGACCAAGCAACACACCGGGTAGATTCAGGAAAAAGCTAAAAGAAGTTTAAAGCAGGGTTAGAAGGAGCAGAAGAAGCATTTTCAAGGCCGTGACAAAGAGTTGACATGCAGCGCAGTAGTGTAGATTTAGCTTTTAAAACAAAAAAAAACAACAACATGGAAGTAGGTAACAGCAGAAATGAGACTTTTAGTCCCGGGCTGATGTATGATGTGCTACATGCTACTCACACTTTCACTTTGGAATGGGTTTAAAAAGTTGCCTGCCATCTCGCCGTCATCCCGCGGAGTGCCGGGAGGATTGTTCATGCCTGCCATATTGTTAGGCGAATTCTGCAACCCAAACGGAAGAAACGAACAAGAGCCAATAAATAAAAAAATACATGTGAAAAAAGAGACATCAGCAGCTATGCAATAAGTCAAATAGGCTGACCTTTGGCAACCCATCCATGTCCCCAGAGCCTGTGATCAGAGGTAAACAAAAACATTAGCAGAATACCCAGAACTTAAGTGAAGCTGTTTGTTGCTGACACAGATAAACTTTACTGGCCTCACTGTTCACGTCACATCCACAAAATCAATAGGCCTGCTCACCCCGGTCTAATCTGTTTAAACTTTGATCAATAATAATAATAACTGTTAAAAACGCACTTCCTGAATCTGCCATGAGAGGGCGTTGTGCTACGGCTAAAAGACTGGAGCAAGAAGAAACAGCCATGTTTCATCCCGAACGTCCTCAGGAGAGGAATCTGCTGCACACAGCTGTCTCACCTAGTGATCCGTTCATATGATGCTGCTCCATAGCTCCCATTCCTCCCATTGGTCCATCTGGACCTGGTCCCATTGGGAACTAAGGAAAAACAGTTTTTGTTTAAAAAAACAAAAAAAAGAAGAAAAAAATAGCTGAGAAAATCATTGGTCTTTTCTGTGTTTTTACATGGTAAAGCATCGCGTATAAAAAAGGAAGTTGAATATGAATAAAAATTTTCAGGACTCACATTCGGTCTGTTTCCACCCGGACCAATGGGGTTCATCATTGTGTAGATGTTTTCGCTTGAATTTGTGGAATCTGCGGGAAAGAAAGCAGGTGAACATTAGCGAGCGCAAGATGTGAAACCAGCTGAGTTGCAAAATCTTTGTGCGTTCACTCGACGTTATCACTCCCCAGTGCAACATATGCCTTCAGAAGTCAAGAGGTCGGGGAAGACTAGTGAACAAACTATATAGTGAGGAAACAAAGAAGGGAAACAGGACCACGGTTCCTTCATCGTGTTATGAGGAAATTAGATATGCCTGCTGTGTGACCCCTTTGTGTGTATGCTGAAAAGATTCAAAGGGATAAGCTGACCTTGCAGTGACACTGCAGGTACCATATAGCAGATGCAAAAAAAAAAAAAAAGTGACACAAAAAAGAATAAAGGACAATTTGGTCCAGGATGCATTGAGTGGTGGAGAAATCCTGGCTGTGAACGCCACTTGTGTTGTCGTGACTGTTGGAAAATTGGGGGTGGGGGGAGTGAGCACATGTGAGGTGTGCCTCACTGAGGGAGGTTTGTGCGACTGCAGAGGAAATATGTTTTCCCTCCCGGTGTGCGTGCGAGCGTTGCTGCGAAAAGGTTGCCCCGCAACATATCACAATAGATATGTTGTATATAAATAATGAATGGAGGACATAAAAAGAAGCTCTCCACAGGCCAACGGGAACGGAGAAGCTACAGGGTATCAGTGTTTTCTTCTCAGCCAATCCTCCACTGAGACTTTATTGACGGGTTAAAGCTGGGTCGGATCAGTCAGTGGATTTTGGACCTACATGCCTTTGCTTCCTTGAATACGCTCATTATGAAACACTGTAAACAATGCTGGAATTTCAGTATTTATACATATTTTAATGATATGTAGATAGGTGTTGTTTTTTTTCTATTTTTTTTTTCCTTAAATATTTCTGAAAGAGAGACAAGGAGCTGTCTGAGAATAAGTTTAGACGGATCCTGTCTGGATGAAAAAAAAAAAAAAAAAGTGAGCTACTCACCTCCAGGGCTGGGCATGATTGGAGTTCCCGGTGGTCCACCTCCACCTGGAGGACCCTAAAAAGGGATGAGAGAAAGGAAGAGCGCTTGACTGCCAGTCAGTCACCACAGAGTAACAGGTAATTTATGGCTCAAGGTCACACATGAGCCCACGATGGGGCACTTACCACATAGTTTCCTGGAGATGAGGATGAATAAGCTATCTGTGGTGAGAACAGACATGAGGAGAGGGAGAAAAAAATGACGCCCGTTCTTGTAAAGGCAGCCAGTCATGGTGGAGAAGACATGAGAGAGAGAGTGACTCACCGAATTATTGTTGGGATTCGGCCACGGACCTCTTCCACCGGGACCCCTGAGAATACCAGCAGGAGAGGAGAAATGACCCAACGGAAATAATGCTGTGATTCATGGATAACAGGAGTTGATTTTAAATTGCTTCGTGTCATGTTACTTAACAATAGGAAACAAACAAGTATCAACAATCACAATAATTCCTGATAATCGGTAACAGAATATAAAAGGCGTACATGTGAGTATTATAAACCCCAACTTTTAGAGGCTAAAAAAAAATGTCTGCTAAGATTTGATCCCAGAAGAGGGATGTCTCCTTTGCCCTGAACATAAATGGATTTAGAGTTTTGCCAATTAGACTACTTATAAAATGTTCATTTCGTTGTTATGGAACCACTGGGAACGGCTTGGTTTCAAAAACAGCTCACATTACTGTTTTTGTTTTTGAGGAAACTTTAAAGAAAAATGTGATACATATTTCCTTCTACTCTCTTTCTTTTATTTAAAGCCGTTTAGATCCAAAAACAGCCTCCAACAACTGATTGACATGTTGACGGCAAATTTCGACTAAGCTTTTAACAATCTTTTCAACAACATCAATAAAAAAAAAAGTTTCTTCATTTTCATATTAATTGTGGTATGCCTCAAAGCTCAATTCTAGATCCAAAGTTTTTTTTTTCTCCTAATCATACAATCTATAAATAATACTTAGTTGTTATTTTAACATTTGTACTGGCATCACTTTATAATTACACTATACTTTCACATCATTTAAAATGTTTAAATGTTAATTAGCCTTTCGGGTCATCTTTATGGACTAAAACCTCCCTGTTTAGAAGCTAGTATTTTTGTTTTCTCCAAGAGAAAAAAAAATAATAATGTGTTTTGATCTCAAATTGGTTTGCAAAAAAACACACAAACAAACAAACAAACAAAAAAAAACCTCATAAACATTAGCCGCTTTCCAGTCATAAAATCAAGCACTTCATAGACGAGAGAGGAAATTTAAAGGGTGGCAGCAAATAAACCAAATTCATCAAGTGGGGAGTTTATTGCTGTTTTGTTTAGGAGTAATGTAGGTACCAAGCATAACAGGTTCAGTCTTGTTTTTATCATCTGAATATTTCAGCAAAACCTCTGAATAACCCTGATTCAGAGTCTGTTGGGATGGATCACTTTGCTGTTATCCTGTCCCCTACCAAGTGGGAACTCAGTGGGGTTTGTTGGATTTACATCTCTCTAAATCATCATCTAACTTGTTAAAAAAATTATACATTACACATACAGCAAAAATTATTAACACCACCAGTAGATTTAGGTTCATAGTATTTATTTTCACTAGCATGTTTCACCTTGGGGTACATAATATTAATGTTTTGGAGCTACCCAGTTTGAGAATCTGTGAAAGTAGCCACAGATTAGGGTGACGGCAAAGAGTTAGAGGTGATTACTAAAGTTAAATCAGTGAAAAGATATAAAAACGTGGGTCAGCATTTTATAAAACTGGTCTAATTGCTGCAAAGATTTTTCCACTGGGATTCGAGAAGAGTTTAATTCATTTTCAATATGCCATTTTTAGTAAAATACAAGTAAAAACAAAATTGTAAAAGATCATTTGTGACACTCCTTTTACAATGATAACTTGTCCCACTTCTAAACAAAAAGCAACTCATAGGCTTGATCCAAATCATTTTAAATCTAAATCAGCCAGGGTTTGAATTATGTCCGGCCTAAAAGTAAGTAAATAACCAAATCTACTAACCAAAATAACTTAAATGTTCATTCCTGATTACGCTGGCAAAGTACTCAGATCTGATTTTTATTTGTATGAAACATTTGTTTTGAGGAAAAATAAAAAATAACACAACAAAAAGCTTTTTCTTCAGCCTACTAACATGTTCATCCCTGGCATCCCCGGCCCCATGGAGTTCGGAGGAGGCCTCATCCCTCCGCCGTAGTTCTGTGCAAAGACACAAGCACACCGTCAGCTCAGAGCCCCACACCTGCTCCGTCGAAAGTTTTTGAATCCTGATGAAGGTCAGCGAGGATCATGTCTCCTCTTAACGAGAGTCTAATTACGTCCTGTGTGTGTGTGTGTGTGTTTTTCAGTGTGTCTGCACTCCCCTCTCGATATTTGCATGTATGTTGCAAATATCATGGCTGCCCGGTGGGGACTTTTGGCTGCCAATGCATGTTTATACTCGGGTATGCGTGTGTGTGTGCGTGTAGGTGTGTGTGTGTGTGTGTGTGTGTGTGTGTGTGTAAGGGGTTCAGGCCACAGATCTGCTCCACCAAAGGAAGAGTTTTGTTCAGCAGACGATTACACTTGTCGAGCAGATGCCACACCAGCTGCTGCCGTTCTCGCTGCCAAAGTCGGAGAGTCAGGGTGGCACACAGAGGGGCTGAAGGGCACAGTGTGGGTGTCTTTGTCTGAGATAATGTTTTAAAATGTGAAGTAGAAGGGTGCAGAGCAAAGAACATCTCTTCTAATCAGAATTCAAGAGAAAATGCATCTTTCTGATGAATTTCCTGAGCATCTGGAGCATTGCGATACACCAAATTCAGTGAAATCAAAGTTATAAAAGGCAAGTATTAATCTTGGCTCCGGTTTTGGCTCATGCCAAAGCGTCTGAATTCAGCAGCTACATCCACCCCGTACAACTGGTGTTAGCAGGGAGGGACATCTGGTCAGAGCCAAGGTAATCATCAGGGCTCTTCTGATATTTACAGGCAAACTTATGAGGCCGGTCAAGCCAAATACACCCATTGTTTATAGGTCGTTGCTTCAAAATGATCACTGCTTTTATGGAAGCACTCAGTAAACGGCCGCCAAATGTTGGCCTGGCTTGTAAACTGACGACAGCTCGAGCACAAAAATGACACTGCAGAGCAGCTGGACAGAGAATCTGCTTTACTGGAGCATACTATCCCATGTTGTTACTTCTTTTGGCAACGGTTTTTTGTGGGTCCTTCACAACAATAATGTTCCCGCTGCGTGTTGTAAACTACCTGTGGGCCCATGCCTCCCATTCCTCGTGGGGGGTTCATTCTCATCGGACCTCCCATGTTTGGATGTCCTGTTGTGGCACACAGAGGGTGTTGGAGTAGGAGCGCAGATTAGAGGCACAAAAACTACATGAAGTGTTCATATTCAGATGATAAAGACTCCAAGGTGAAAGAAAAAATGATTCATGCCTCATTTATTTTCACTTTCTGGTAAAGATATGTGAAAGCCTTAAGATAAAGTTATCTTTTATAATGGACAATTGGATAATTTCAACTGAAAAAGTAGGATAAAATCTAATATTTAATTTGAATACATTCATCGGTGCCAATATGGCACTTTTAAAATATTTGATCACAAAACTCACTGCAGGCAGAATGATTGGTTTCCCTCCCAAAAAAATCCTATACAATAAATGCAATTTATGCCTTATTTTATAAGTTTATGAAAGTTTCTAGGAACTTTTAATTCTACTATCTTCTTATAAAAATAGGAAAGACCAGAGACACATACCTTCAAGTAAACTAGATACATATTTAGTGTCAGGAAGTCAGGGAACAACATACAAGTAAGCTTGTCTAAAATCTACAGTCAGAGCAATCATTTCAAAACTTAAAAACTACTGGAAATGTCACAAACTGAGCTGAATGATTAGCCAGGTTTTTCTTTTCATCACACACATTGAAGATGATGGTAAAGCAGGTATAAAATAAATTTAAAAAAAATCTCTGAAGCTTACTGCCAGAGATATGGAGCAACAAAGTGAGATTATGCTACTCCTGAGTAAGATTCATTTATTTTAAGGCTTTTGGGACATCTGTGCCATCAATAACAGTGGAGCATGCTGGGACACCATTAATGTAGTCAGTACCTTGAGGTCTAGTGGGATCCAGACTGTTTGGAAGGAGGGGCTGAGAGCCTGGGATGCTCCCGGGAGGCTGGTTTGGCATTCGGAGGGAAGGTCTGGGGCCTCCTGGGTACCGTGGAGACATGAAAGGCTGCAGGATGGACAGGAAAAAAAGACAACAATAAAAAAAACTCTTTACGTTTTATTTTAGAACAACCACTAAACATGTTTATATTTCATGACTGAAAGGATTTCAGTTATCATAACAAGGATTTCCTGACCATTGTGTTTGAGATTAAAAAAAAGAAAAAAAAAGACATCCCAGAAGCTGAAGACATGAAACAAGAATTATACTGAACTTGATATTAATGTTCTATTAAACCAAATGAATGAATGAATGAATGAATGAAATTACTTGCCAAAAAAATATGTATTTGATCAGGTAAATATGCTTTGATCAAGTGTTTCAGGGAAAAGAATGAATATATTTTACATTTAGTTAATATGAAATATCCAATTTCATTTATTTAAGTGAAGAAAACTGAATTTATTTGAAGGCTTCTGGGAAAACAAATGTTTTGCCATCAAAACATTTGAATGTAGTAAAAATGAAAACACCAACATTATAATCTGCAGCCCAGACTTATACGGACAATTGCTGAAAGAAGTACTGCGTGGCACATTATCCATAAAACTGATGAGATATGAGAGAAACCACAGCGTTTATTAGAAAGACAAACACAAACCATAGCATGTCTCAGCGTGCTACAGTCATTATCAGCTTTGTCCTTAAAACCCAGTCTTAGATTTTACCTTAATAATGTCACAACACGGTCCAGTGACTCTGTCAGTCCATTCTCGCTCTCTTCTTGGCTTGCTACATTGAGATAGAGTCATGTTTTTGCTGGTTTTTATTCAAAAATAAATGTCTGGCTTCTTAAGTCATTTTGAGATATCATCAGTTCATTAATTCTAGAAATAAAATCGCTATAATATGAATAATTATTTCAAATAGGCCTCTAAACTATACTTTCTCTTTCCTGTGCAAATCTGTTAAATTATTTCATGTAAAACAGATCAAAATTGGTGCTCATTACAGCCCAAGTGGGGGTGCTTAGGGGTCAGAAACAACTAGAAAGCCCGATTTAAGCTGCTCAGTCTGGAGGCGATTTCTTTGTTGGGCAGCAGGGGGAGCTATTGTGCTGGACAGTGATGAGTTTTTGTTTTGCTACAAGTCTTAAAACTGAGAATCCTGTCGTGTCTTGGAAAGTAAGACCTCAGGAGGTAAAAGCCATCAGGATAAAGGTAGAGGAGGACGGATCAGGCAGCGTAAACAGAACGATGTGAAGGCAGGGAAATGCAGCAGAGAAAGTGGACATGCACAGGAAAGGGGAGATTGCACAAATTCAGGCAGATGAAATACTCAGTATAATTTAAACTTTACAGAACAATTTGCTACCATCTCCTGCAAGTCAGAGAGCAGCGATATGGTGATTCTGAAACCATAGTCTGAGCGTCGTCAGACACAAACCTGCACGTTTCCGCAGAGCGGGGACAAGAACAGTCCGGTGGGGACACGCGTACAGAACCAGCGCTACTGAACTAGTGAATAATGAAAAGCATTACAGGCAGACGGTTAGCCTGACATCATTTGACATCTTTCAGTGTCAAATGAGGGGAAACAGTTGTAAACAAAACCCAACCTGGGGAAACATGGAGATTTAAACACAGACTGGAAGACAGATGTGTTCACAATCACGAAATGCAGATAAGCAAAATTTGTGTTTAAGGGGGAACTGCGTTTTCTGTGTCAGTGTGTGCGTTTGGGGCAAACGGAGGACAGCTTATGTAATTACACTCAACGCTGGAGGCGGTGGACTGACTTACTACTGTTTTCTTACTCTTTACTCTGCCACTTCCTCTTTTCCTCTCCCCCCCTTCCCCTCCTCCTGCGTTGTGGTGGGTTTGCACACGGTGAGCCTGCACAGTGTCAGGCCATGCTGCAATATTAATGCTCTATTGATGGACTATGGGATGGTGAGTGCTCGGCTGAGGGAGAGAGGAGGCCCTCCAGATGCACCTCCGCTCTTCACAGCCAGGCCAGCACAGCTAAATTATTCATCCAGTCCGCCATCCTGGATGCTGCCTGTCCCTGGCTGCCTGCACACCGAGGGACCCGGGAGCCGTTTCTCCTTTAGTGTTACCATAACTGAGTGAATGAGTGAATAAGAGAGCGTACACAGACACAACCGAGAGGAGAGTGGAAGGAAAGTGTCTTACCTGTCCATGGGGTCCCATCATGGGATTGCTGGGGTTGTGTGGTGGGGGCTGTGTGTGAGGAGAAGGCTGAGATCCTGGAGGACCCTGGAAAAGATGATGAATAAATACGTAAATAAATTGTGACAGGAGAGATGTAGGTAATTTTCAGTTTCTGGAGGAATCTGCTAACGCTGTGGCTCAGAAAAGCCTTAATGTTCCTTAGACTTTTTCATCTTATGACATGTAACAACCACAAACTAATTGATTTTACTGGGACTGCGATGCGTCCATGTAGAGCTTCTGTTTGAACCTGCAGGTCTTTTGGTGTACGTGTCTAACAGCTTTACTCATCTACACACCTACATTTTTCCTTTCTTTCTTTGTCGCAAAAATAGTTGAAGCTCAATCAGAATGGACGAAGAGCATTCACGAGCAGCACATTTTCAGGCCCAGATTTTCATTTTATCATTTTACTAGGACATTCCAATACATGCGTTGACTTTGATCCGATCCAACTCTTTGTTTACATCCTCTAACAGATTTCTCTGCGAGATGCTTAGGGTTTTGTTTTATATCCTAACTCTGTTTTAAACTTCTCAACACCTTTATCCCTAAATGTTTTGCTGTGTTTCTTGGTCTTCATTGTGGTGTTAAATAAATAATATTCACTATCATATCCCAAATGCCCTCACAGAACAACTGGATTTATACTGAAATTATACCCAAATTGACTCTCTTCACAAAGTAGGTGCCTTCAAAAGTGGTTGTATAGGATTTTATTTGGGGAGATCAGAGTAAAATGTGGTGAATGCAAATGCAGGCAAATTTTGTATAAATAATGACAATATAAATATGTTATGCTTTACAATGGTGCCCCACTTTGAGTTGGTCTATTCCCTAAAATCTAAAAAAAAAAAAAAAAACATTGAAGTTTTTGGTTTTAACGTCACAGCATGTGAAAAAGATCAGGAGGTGTGATCACTTTTGGACTGCATACTTTTGCAAGGGACTTCAGGTATGTTCAGGATGATTTACTGTTAAAAAATCATTTGGATTCTCACCGTGTGAGAACTACATTGAATGGCGTAAAACAAGTTCATAGAACAACATTTCGCTGTTATATATTTGTCTGGAATCCAATACAGTGAAAGTGAGCAGAGACATCTTTTTTTTTTTTTTTTTTTTTTTTTCACTGCTATTTAGAGGCTTTTGAAAACTTAATAAGGCTACATGTTTGCAGGGACACAAACATTCAACACAGGGGATATTATTTACACAAAGATACCAACAGAAATCTTAAAACAACAAAAGCTGTATTAAGCTTTAGGACCTTCGGTTGTTCAGTACGACGTGTGCGGAAGCAGAATTTCCCCTGAGACAAATGCAGCCCTCATTATTCAGACTGTGTTTGTCCCACTATATCAAGACAAAATGTCAGCTGCAAAACAGACCAACTGCAGTGACCAGACGATTGAGTCACAATTGTTCCACCGATTCATAAATCAGCGCTTCATTGACTATCACAACTGTGAGAGGCTGCAGTTTTTGGTTTGGCTCACATCGGATGTAGGTTAGATCCAAGCAGCTCAACAATGTAAATAGTTACAATTGTACTTTTTCACTTTGGCTTCTTCTGTCTGTAATAATTGGAATCATGGTGGAGTCTGTTGTGTAGTTTTGTACACCTGTGATTGGATTTAAATCTAATTAAACCTGATAAAAACCAGAACATTTATACAGAATCCTAAAATTGGCAGAAGGCATACTTGCTTTTTCCATGCCAAAAATAAAAGAAAAAGGTTGAGACCAGATATACATACAAACTTATAATAATTAATGAATGTGGTAAAGCACAAGTGTTTCCTACATGAGTTGTAAAAAGTAGCATAACCCATAGCAATCTGAGAAAAGACCAGTAGAAAACAAAGACTTTACAGAAGGTAGTAACAGGATGTTTGAATAAAGCTCCAAGAAAAAAAAACAAAAACGATCAACTAGAAAATACTCAGAAGCTGGAACTGTGATTCGGAAACAAATTATTTCAAACCAAGTACAACTTTAATAGCCAACATGGCTGCCATACAAATCAAAGTGAAGGTGGCTGTAGAAATAAACTGCTTATTTCCAACTTTTAACAATCTGTATCTCGTTATGTCAATCACATGCATAATAATACCGTGCAAGACTTTGTTAGCGAACATGTTGCTACAGTGTATGAATACATAAAAGCCTCAGAATGGTTCCCACAGCTTTCAGACGTGCAGCTGGGAAATAATTTAGACTGAGGTGACATCATTCCCAGATCCAACAAGGTAAATGAAATGCAACTGGAGGCAGAACATGTGTGCCAATCAAAAACTAAACACAGGTTTGGAAGCAGATTTAAGACTGAGTGAAAAGAAACCAAGGAAGCTAAATAAAATGTATTAACAGAATATAGCATAATAAACTAAGAAAGAGCACTCAATAAACTAAACATAAACATAAATAGAGTCCTGGAACTTATTATCAGTCAGCTATGCTAATAAGATGCAGGAATCATTTCTCCTTCTACTTAATTTTATTATCTAAACATGTATAATCCCAAGTTTCAGCCCATTTTAACATGGGACACGTGAACAGAAATATTAATTTTGTGAGTGATTCATCCAGTAAAATTAGCTCAATAGCTGTGATTTTGTTTCTGCCTCTCAGTCACTGCATGTCCAATTTACACATGTAGCCTATAATTACCAGACAACTATCATATCTAACCTATTAGCCCAACAGGGAGTGTGCATAATAAGATTTGTCACTGACATTTACAAAGGACCACAGTAATTCTGATGTACAGGAATTATTAATAGCCAGTATGAGGTCAGACCAATTCATGGGGAATGCTGTAATCAGTGTTCAGTTGCATTAATGTGGCTAAAGGATAATTCAATGCCTTTTCTAACACAGAGTTAACCTGCCAATTTCACCTCAAGGTACATTTGGGCCAAGCAGGTTTAATATTTGTCCAAATACAGAATCAGGTGCCAGACTAAGACTATTTTGGCGAGTCAGCTTCGTTTGATAAAGAACCACATTTCAATCCAAATCAAACATCACAGAGGAAATAAATAGAGGAAAATC
The DNA here is from genome assembly GCF_001443285.1 of Poecilia latipinna. Classification (NCBI taxonomy): domain Eukaryota; kingdom Metazoa; phylum Chordata; class Actinopteri; order Cyprinodontiformes; family Poeciliidae; genus Poecilia; species Poecilia latipinna. Next base: position 185,618 of record NW_015113034.1, read on the forward strand.
GGTCAAATCATTCTGCAACACTGCACTGAAGACACAATACTGTAAAAAAAAAAAAAAACAGCTCCCACTTTGTAGACTGACTGAATTTTTTATACAAAGTCTAACAAAAAAAAAGAAGAAGAAAAAAACAACTACTGAACAAAGTGATGCAGAACCAGAGTGTGTTTTATCCTCTGCCATAAGGCAGCATACAGGTTTGAACTGTATGCTACAGAGAGGGGTTAAAAGGACCCTTACTATTCTTTTTTGAAAGACTAAGATGATTTTCTTCTCAATGCTGAGTGTGGTTTATGCAATGAATTTATCTAAAAGAACAATGAAAAGTATGAATGGCTGTAATCCTTGCTTTTCCTCTGTTTTCCTTCCAATATGAAGGCCACTTTTTAGCTTTTACTTAAACCCTACACGTATGATATGAGAAGCTGTGAATGGCTGTATTATTCAATGATATATCCACCAACAGGCTACAGGGTGATCAACTTGTTTTCTGAAGTTGTAATCAATACTTTTCAATTCTACAGATGAATTAAGACTCGTTCCTGACTCTAAGTCAAGGAACCGGAACAAAACAGAAGAAAGATGTTTGAGGAGGTGAGGTGCTTATGGACTAAACAAACTGGCTTACCAGAGTTATGAAAATGAGTCGGAACAATGGCTTTTTGCATTAAAGTCAAGTCAAACACAATTGTAGCAAAGTGAATGCAGGGGTTTAAGATGAGGACATTGTGTCAGGGTTTCCCACAGAAAACATGCTAAGCCCGGTGGTTGGCTCGTTAAGGCAGTCATTCATCCAGCAGCTTGTCGTGTTTTTGAGTTAAAAATGTTTAAAGTTGACAGGAAATTTGAAAATATTGCTTGATAATTATGTGTCATTGAAAGATTGGAAGATTAATACCAACTATAAGGTCTTAAACAAATGCAAACATTTTAAAAAGAGACTTGAAAAAGTAAGCAATGCTTAGCCTGATGGGGACACAAGTAAAGTCTGGTGGCCCGCCAGGCTTATAATACACTGGGGTAAATCCTGTATGTTTTTTGTCCAGTCTCAAATTTTCTTAATACAGTTTTTACTCCTTTTTATGCAATGAATACATAAGTATATGGATGGATGGAGTGTTAATGTCCTATTGTAGGCCTTCTTACACCTGCTGAGGCAGTGAAAGATAATTTCTGGAAGTCAGATAACGATTCGCCTTTTTACACGTAGATTAAAATATATTAGTCAAGATCCTTGTTGATTTTTTTTAGCATAACCTCAGAGCTGCTGACGATGTAACTCAAACGCATCTCAGTAAATTATACTTACTTCTATTTTATGTAGACAAGTTAATTTCTTTTTTTTATTATTATTATTATTTTTGTATGACATGAGGCATAGCAATGCACAACTCCTCTCACTTTCCTAGCCCGCCCATAGTGCCTCCCACCCAAGGTGAGATCCCTGGTGGCATGGTTGGGGGGAACCTGTGGTTGACGCTGCAGCGGGAAACTAAACGTGGCTGACTGACTGACAGCCTTAAACCAGCGACATTTCGCCATGCTCGTCTCAAAGCGACGCCAGCGTTGAGATCGGATGCGCGGCTGCTGAGAGAGGTGCTTCCCATCCTTCGAAAAACACTTTTCTTTATGCATTAATTCTGTTTATCTCCTCGCTGTGAGAGAGGCTTATCTGAGAAGCAGTCAAGTCGTCACTAAAGCCACTTCTTAACAAGCCACACAATGTGCGGCTTGTCAATTATTTATTTGACGCTCTGGAAATGTTTACTTAGTTGTACATACAGCGTATTCTGGATGTGTTGGCACAGTTCTGACATTTGTATCAGAGCCAGTGTTTTCTGCTGCTCTCTGTGAGCGTGCGTGTGCGTGTGTGTGTTTTGGGTGGTTAACACCAGCTGTACTGGCTCACTCTGTCTCTCAGCAGGTTCACACTGAGGCTAATGCAGCGCTGGCTCTGACTGACCTCAGAGGTTATTGTTGTTGCCAAGCCAGGCTGTATGTGTGTGTGTGTGTGTCTAACAAGGCGCCCCCGCGGGGGTCCGTCGACTGCACTGACCCAGCTGCGGCAGTCTGGTTCTCCTTTGCACACAAGCACACATGCACAGCTGAGTTTTAGTCACTTAGTTGGATGTCGCAGTGGCTTTGCTCATCCCTGACATTAAACATAAGCACAGAACGGCTAGCCATGAACTTTGACCTAAGACTAAACTCACCACATTTAAAGCTGTCAGAAACAGAGAAGTTCTTATAAAAAAATTAAGCTAGTATGAGTTTTGGCCACTTGCAATCCAACTGTTCTCTTTACTTATTTTACTATTGGTAAATTAACAAAAAACAAAAAAAAAAAAAAAAAAACGACTGAAAAGTTTAATATAAAACAGATTCTTCTGGTCTAAAAGCCTAAAAAGCAATGTGTGTTAGCATCACCGTCCACGACTGCATCCACTGAAAAATCACACACATAAAACTGAATGCTGTCCAACTCAAATGCTTCAGGTCCTTCAGTGGAATTAGTCGAGAATCACTTGTCCACAATAATCTTTACAAATCCCAATGGATCATCTTGATTCTTGCGCCTCTTGTGACATCATCAACCCACATACACACATACAGTAGCTGGTTATTATTATTATTTTTTTCAGTATCTTTCTTTAAACATATTTCAATGGAAGACATCAACACCTGCTTTAAAAGTTTAGACTGTTTTCTACAATTTCTTTTTTTTTCACTTCGATTCCACACGTTTTCTCTGATACGAACAAATCCGAACATGCACAGATCTGTGTATGATGTGCCATAATGGAGAGCAGCTCCTTTGGCTGAGCCTCCCCAGGTTTTCCTGCTATTACATCTGAATGGGCCAGCATATGGCCTTTACAGCCCCACTGTTCCCTCCACAGGTCCCCACAGAGACTCGCCGAGAGAGAACATTTCAGTCATCACAGAGGTGTACGCGGGGCCACTTTTAAAAGTAGTTTTTCCTCATGCGTACGTGTGTGCGTAAGCATGCGAGCCCTTGTGTGATGTTATTTGTGTGTTTGCGGGAGAGAGGGGAAGAAGGAGGGGGACATGGAGAGCGTTAAATGAAGCAATTAATAAAATCATTTTCTACCCGGCTAAGGAGATAACAGCTTGGCACAGCACCACAAACCCATCAACACAAGCCCCCCTCACCTCCCCACCACTCATTTCGGCTTAAGGAAGACCCACACCGCTGCCCCTGATGGACCACTAACAGAGAGAGAGAGAGGAAGAGATAGAGAAGCACCAGTTTCTTCCCTTTCCCATTTAAAGCAGTGAACACTAGAGGGCAGTGTGTAGCTGCCGTCAAAAACTACAGCTCTCCCACACACACCGAAACACACACATACATGCAGACAGAGAGCACAAAGCAGCCTGCATCATTGAACACAACAAACAAAGCCAGGAGGAACAGCACCACACATACACACACACATGCACACGCACACACGCATACACACACGTACACTGAATGCACTCTCATTGTCATTCCTTGCTAACATTCCAGAGAGAGCAGTGGTGGTAGCTTTAGCTCTCCTGCTTTGCTCATGGAATATACCACAGGCAGGAATACGCCATCCCGCCGGTATAGGAGGAGGGAGTTTTATCCCCGAGGAGAGACATGCAATAGTGACAGACATTTAAACATGTTAGGATGACACCAAATGATTTATATAAGCACTACTCTCAGAGGTGTTAAGCTGTATTCACACCGAAGTTGACTAATTCATTGATTTTGCAGCTGGACAACAACAAACGCTGATAAACCAAGCAATTTACATTTACCCTTATATATATATATATTAAAAAAAAATCTAAATCTTTACACAAGAGGTTTCATGCAGATGGTTCTATGGACTGTTGAAGGCTGTGTTTGCTTTCAATATCAAATAAATGTGGCAATGCTGTCACACAAAAACTCTGCGTTCAGCCAAGCCAAACGGGTTTTGTGGCAGTAAAAATAAGATTCTACGCAGACGGTCATCCATTGTTTGCATTTCACACATGTAGGACTATCAACCTCCAAATGCAAGATACGAGGAGAAAATATCCAATGTTGTGGTTTGCGTTAATTCACCATTCACAAACTGCTGTACGTTATAAATTTCTTTTTAAAAATCAAAGTTAAAGTTAGAGCTCCAACATTAACTATTTGACGTCCATCAATCATTTCTTTTTAATGAGAGAAATTTCCAAAAAAAAAAAAAAAAGGTAACCGCTTATAGGTGACGTCATTTATCATTAAGCACACTTGCATCATGATGTAGGGGTAGCAATCTCGTCTCTGCCAGCTAATTTGCATCACTTTGATTTTCTGTGCTTGCATAAACGATATTTCAATGTAGCCAAATTCTCGATGAAGCCGCTTCATTCACAAACCTGCTTATGTTTTCAAGGGCCAGAATATTTAAAATCTGGATTGAAATACAGCTCATTAGGACCATTTTTTTTCTTTTTTTGGTTAATGAGCTTTATTTTTAGACAAACGGAACAGAGAGAGAGAGAGAGAGAGAGAGAGAGAGAGAGAGAGAGAGAGAGAGAGAGAGAGAATCGGAAGACATTTCGCTGGTAGATTGGACTCTTAAGAACACATGGATGTATGTAATATCAACAAACTGAAGATCTCAAGTATTAATTGATTTTAGATCTTGTATATCAGCTGAGAAAGTCTTCACTCCCTTAAAATTGTAATAATATCTCTGCCTTTATCTCAGCTACACTTTTACTAATATCTTATTATCAATAATACTATTATTAATGCCCTTATTTCCACAGTGCATGTTCAGAGGAGTCTACCTGGACAGGGTGCATACTGCAGATGAGTAGGACCTGCAGACGACGAGAATGTGCAGCTCCTCTCCGTGTTCAGTAGTTGAGATTTCTCCTAAGACTCCGTTAATTTGTTTAATATGTCCACAACCAGCTACACGAGTTCAATTTCCTGACTGTAAAACAGACCACAGAAAGCCTTATCCTCCCATCACACTCGAGCAAATCTTTCTTAAATTTCACTGGTCTTACAAAAATATATAGATTTAGTAAACTGTACTGCGTTCCTCCAACCTAACTTAGATATCGTAGCCCAGGCATCCCAGACTCCAGTCCTCAGGGGTCGATACTCTGCAACTTTTAGAGGCAACCCTGACCCAATACAATTCCTCAGCATGCAATCAACTTTTGTAGTGTTCTGCTAATGACCTAAATATTTTACCCAAGTGGATTGAAGCAAGATATTAATTTAAAAGTTGCAAGATGTGAGCCTCTTAGGACTGTACTTGAGACCCCTTGCTCTAGCAGGGGGTCTCAAGTAATTATTAATTTGGTCTCCAGGTAGTAGATTACTTTGGTTATTCCACTGATATGGAATTAATGCAAGTGCTACACAAATGTAGGACCAGGGATTCGCTTCATGCTTTGGTATGCAGACGCTCTGTCTGCACTGAAGAAGATTTACAAGTCCGGTATGAATTTCTGATTAATTCAGCTATTCATTTTTTGTCCAGTAGAGGGCACTCATAAGTTGCACAGCAAAGTGAAACTTTCTGCCTGAGATTGTTGGGTGAACAAATTTTATAAGATTATATACCAACGGGTATATAATGGGAAAATATTTTCTGGCATTTCTACAATCAACCATTGCCGACCAGCTTTTTCCATATTTTTAATAGTACTTTGATGATTTGTATTTGGTGATGAACTCCAGGTCTTTCAGCTTGGAAGGCCTCCATGCCATTACCCAATTCTTCAGCTCCTTTAAAGAGTCTCCTTCAGACGTTGGCTGGGCCCAGGCTTACTTTAAAATTAAATCTGCCACGGGTAGGAATAATGTCGGGCTTAGCTGTTTATCAACATAATAAAGCCTTTTTACAGATGGTAAAAACTCGATCCTCATTTTAATGACTGAAAACGGAAAATGAATGAAAGATTAGACCACCAAAGAAGCGCACAAAGTAACGGGCAATAAACACACACAGTTAACCGTTGCTTTTCCTTAACGTGGCTCGGCCCACTTAGTTATTAAAAATTGTAATAAAACAGTGATCTTCTTTCAGATCGCTCAGAGCACCTACAGTTTCAGAGGCTCGTGTGGCAGCGTGCATCGGGGGTGCGCTTGGAGAGATTTCCTACACCTGTCTCCAAACTGATAAACCCCAGTGCGTCGGACACAGTGTGCTGATAGAGATGACACAAGCACAGTGGGAGACAGAGGCTACAGTCAAAACACTGTTTAACTGCAGCGACTTATCAGCAGTTCTGAGCTGCCGCTGGAGAAGCAACAACAAACAGCGAATGAGGGAAACTTCTGATGGAGCACGGGTGTTTTTATTTTATTAGGACTGTCATCCAGAGAATCATTAGATATCATTTTTGTTGCTGTCTTCTCAAGGATAAGCGCCAATGATAAGAGTAAAAGGTGGAACCTCTTCTCGTTGGCTTTATTTCAGGCAAAAGTGAGGAGACACGCCAATGAATTCTTATCTTCATTTGTCTTTTTTTTTAAAGTTTGACTCCGAGTGCTCCTTCAGTCGAAGTACAAAAGAGGCATCTGAATTCAGTTTTAGAGAGCTGGTTATATTCCAATATACTGAAGTTTAGAAAATATCCAGGTTCTCAACAGAGAGTTCTCCAGCAGGGCTGCAACAATGGCTTGAAGCTAATATTTAGTATTTGTCTTTAATGGCTTGGGTCCTATTCTGCGGCTGCTGTGGTTTTAAATAGTTGATAGCTTTGCCCTGCTCTTGATCCTGCCACTGAATTTTACTGTTTCTTTTTTTGTTTTGCTTTGTTTAAGTATGTTGTGTTTTATGAAAATAACATTGACATGAATTTTATGGCCATTTTCTATCACTTATGCAATTTGCCTCAAAGATCTTTTGCTTTGCACTAGCTTGGTAACTTCACATTTTAAGTTCATTGTCAAAAGTACAGCATATGGTCATAACAAACTCTGTGTGGCAGAAAAGATAAACCACTTCAATAAGTTTCAAAGTAAACAATCTCACCTCCACTTTCCTGTTTATTCCTGTTCTTTAGCCCTTATTTCACACAGGATCATAGCCGGTAACAGAGTTAGGGTCAGCCATGCTAATTATCGCATCAGTCCAACAAATATTTGCAACATGCGCACATGGAGAGATCATACATGAGCAGCACAACTACAGATGCTGGCGAGTTTGCACACGACCCTGAGGCAGCTTGAGAAAAAAATAATAATTTCAAAGACAAGGAGGAATAGGGGGAGTGTGGAAATGTCATGGAGAAGGATGGCAGACATAGAGAGAGAGAGAGAGAGAGAGAGAGAGAGAGAGAGAGAGAGAGAGGAAAACTGACCCCGAGTTCAGCTAAGAAATGACTAAAGCAGCAGGAAATTCAGTTTACGGCATATAATCCATTCACAATTCTAGATCTACAGTCAAGCGGCTGTATCTGCAGAGTGGCTGAGGAGGAGCGATGGGAGTGCGAGGAAAACCTCCACAATATGTGGGAGGGAAGAATCTGCTTCCCCCTTCATTTGAATGAATGAATGTTGTGCTGCCTTTTGTTTAGTTTAGTTGGACCAGCAAGGTTTTTGACCTAGAGCACCCCCTGGTGGATATTTTTGTTATGTTGCCTTTGTGATGCTAAAAGAAAACATAGATCCAAGATGGTGGAACGCAGCACCAAACAGCTCGTGGAGTAGCTGACTATTGTCTTTATTCGTTGTGTTTCCGACAAGATTTGTTCGTAAGTGCTTGTTAATTGTGAAAATAATAATTGTGTCTTTGTTTCATGTAACGCTGGTGTAAGTAATTTGTATACTTTAGTCACTTAAGAAAATGTTGTTTTAAGCTCGCAGTAAGAATGGCTATTTTGCTATGTTAGCTAACATTACGCCTTGTATGTTGCAGTTTACGATGGCCAAAGTGATGGTAGTGGTTAGAGGCCACTCTTCAATAAACAACTAAAAAGAAAGAAAGAAGTTTGGTTAATGGAGCGTCGTTGTCTGGCTGTCTAGCGGCTGAAAAGATTGAAAACTCAGGGCGAGGACAGCACAAATGTGTTGCAGAAAACTCAGTAGGCTGCACTTTCAGATTGGTCCGCAGCCATTTGTCCGCTAGGGAATGAATGTTGGAGCAGAGAGCAAGGTGTAATGCTCAAGGAAAATGATGTAATGTGAACAAGACACTGATATACTGTGTGCTTTTAAGGATGTTTTCAAAGAACACTTTATCTTTGCCATTTACACTTCAATTTCTTGTTTTTTTTTTTTTTCCCCACCCTAGAATATGATAACCGAGCTAAGCAGATAGAGGGCGAGATTAGGAAGGTAAGTACTTATATCCATTCATCCTTTCATTCCCTCTCTCTTCTCCTTGTACCCTTCTGCCCACTCTCCCTGCCCGTCTATCTGTCTGTCTGCCATGCGCGCAGTGTCTATTTTTGGAAAGCAATGTCACTCACGCAACACCATAAGATAGCTTTCTCGGTGTCCTGCTCACAACTCATACATCATTAACATTCTCACACGCACACGCACGCACACACACGCATTTTGTGTTCAAAATGTGCTGCACACACACATTTTGCACACACACGCACAAGGCTGTGCAATGCAAAATGTGCTGCTGATCCACAAAAAGGAAAAAAAAAGCTTTTATTGTGTCACAAACATTAAACTAAGTAAGGGGAAATTTGTGCAACACGTTTAGGCCAAACACATAAAAAGAGGAACCGAGAAATCGACTGGTGACTGGGATCAACTGGTTTTCAGTTTGATGTGGCATGACTGGTGACTGGGCAGCTGAAAACTCAAATATCCAGTCTTCTTGTGACCAGCGAATACACCGTAATAAGTGATATCAGCTCTTGCTGACAGTAACACTCCTCTGAGTGGACGCAGTAGCAGAGGGGGAAAAAAAGACTCATAGTTAGCCAGTTTCACTATCAGTTGTTTAAAGTGAAGCTCGATGAAGCACAGAGATGCAAGCAGCCATATAGGAAGGAAAATTGTCAAGAACTGTTGTTCCGTTTAAGCAGAGAGAGAGAGAGAGCATGACTTTCAATGGATAACGGGAAGGCTGAACGAGCCTAGCCAGGTTTCTCTGTTTTTATCCAGTTCAGCTCGTCATGGAGCAGATTGGATTCAGAAACTTTGGCAGACTTTTGGAAATCTCACCCTTAGGGATCTACATTTTCTAAGAATACACTCACAGTGTGACGTTTTGGCTCTGCCAGCCATGTTAGCCGCATTACCTGCTAACATAAGATGCTTATGCCAGTTTAAAATGTAAACTTTATATATTCCAGTCTTTATTTTGAAATATTAAACTCTTTGACAGTGACTCACATAAATGCCTTCACTTTTAATATAAATAAATAATGACCACTCGGGTCAGAAGGCTAGGAGAACATACTTGTATCTTCTTTTATTCTAGTTCTTAAAGACAAATCGTCAGGGTGTCAAATCTTAAACAAAAGAGAAATCAGAAATCACAAAAGTCCAATAAGATCAAATGTTTTAAATGTGTATGGGAACCTTTTATTGTGTTTGAAAAAGCTAAATGAAATCCAAAAGTTTCTGACGTTTTTGTGAAAATTCTGGGATTTCACTGCGCTAAATTTATTTCCAACATGGCAGCTATATGGATACTAAAGGAAAAAGCTTAATACTTAACTACATTTTCCACAAAAGTAAGGAGAATCCTACCTCGTGCACATCTTTGCATTTTAGCTTCTGCATGCATAAAAGGAACTATTGTTGAGACGAGAGGTTTTTTCAGATTTTTCAGTCTTCTCCAAGTCGTTAAACAACAGCTGGCTGAATTTGCGTAGACAAAGATTTGTTTTAGTCCACTTATCAAAAGCATTTGCAAGAGAGTGGAAGAAGTGTGTCACCAAACCTGTCTTGTTATTACAAAGATTTCATGCAGATCAATTTATGTGCAAGTTTTGCTGCGACTGACCTCCTTTTCCTAAATGACATGGACACTATATGAAGCAATTCATTAAATCTTACCCCATGCTACCTTAATGGCCGAAAAGGAGAAAATGAGAAAAGGAATAAAACACAGATGAGGAATGACCTCGCCGGCTTCTGAAAGCTCTCATTTCGAAGAATAAGTGAAACAAACAAGAGCAGTAACAGCTTTATCTGCTCCTCCCAAATAAATAACTACAAGTTCATTCTGAAAATAGAAACTGTATTGAAGCAAACTCTACAGAGAAATAAAGCTCAGCGAGAAGACCTGGGGTTAACAGCTCGACAACCGAAGAACATACGGGACATATGCAGGACAGAGAAGGGAACACATCTGGACAGGGATTAGGGTGGCTAAAGAGGCTAAAAAAAGGAGGAGGAGACAGAAGGATGGGCTTAACTTAGGCTAAGTGAGGGAGAAGGGTGTGTTTGGGGTGTGTATGTGTTAGATGAACAGCAATGTTTGAACAGCGGGTAGAGAGGTGAGACCTCAGGACAGATTCTTACTTGAAAGAAGCCAGGGGGCATGGGTCCTCCTGGCATGCCATCATTGGGTGGCATGTTGCCCATCACTGGACTGGGAGCAGCGGCCGCACTCTGAAAAGACACAAAAGAAAATACTTTCTTTTTTTCTTCTTCTTCTCAGTATTCTTGTTAAATAGAGCAACACAAAGTGGCTGAAGGAAGGTGTTAAAATATTCTTGGATTTGCCTAAAATAATTGAAAGTGAGAAAAAGTCCAACTGTGCTGGCACGCTAAAACAAACAAAGTTCCAAATCGGGTGACAAGTGATCTGAAATATTATTAGTTGGTGCTCTGAAAAAACATTATATCGCAAAGGCCGCAAGACAAGTACCGTTCAATCTGTCTTTTAAAAACTGAGTAAGTTACTCAGCTCTGGTTGCATCCATAAACATGCAACCAGAGCTACAATAAAATGCTTCAGATAAAACATATTAGATTCCAGTTCTGAATCAAACAAAGAATTTGAAGTCAGACTTGAAGGTTCACTCAATCCAATCTGAGGACTTATCCCAAGTTTCTCTAGATGAAGCCGGTAGAGACTTACCCCAAAAGACTACAACATTTGATGTAGGACATACAGCTGCATGCAACACTTTTCATATTTAAGTGAATCAAAAATTGCAAATCTATACATTGTTTCATTCATTTTCCCAATGAATTGGTCTATCATCTAAAGTCCCAGTAGAATGCGTCATGTGGCGTCATTTTCTGGCACCATTTCCTTCATCTTCCCTGACAATTCCAACGATTTTGAGCAGGGATATAAACAGACAGTCGTGACACTAGACGCTCTGATTTCCTTTTGAGATGGTAAAACTGACCTTTGGTATTCAGTCCTGTCATAGCTTGATGTTCACATTTTGTTGGGGTCAAAAAGAAACAAAAAGTTTCCCCGAGAGACAAATTTAGGGCAAACTATGTCGATTGTTTTCATTACTCTCCATACAAACTTTACATTTTTCTGGAAGATCCTGACGTTGCCCTCAGAAGGCTGGAAAGATGGATGGCCACAAAATACGCTTCTGTCAGTCAGAGTCGGTTACTCTAGCACAGATCACAAAGGTTTAGTTGCCTAAGCGTAACCTTTAACACGAGGAAAATTCTCACATGAATCATGTTTACAATGGTGTCACCATTCCTATTTTATCAGTCATGGATTTGTTTCCACAAAATGCAAACAGAACCCCACCACCACCACCACCACCAACAACGCCCCTCAGCGAGATTTCTACACACTCCCACTGCAACAATCCCAGAGTGCCCCGGCTGACCTGCACGGCACAGGCGCTAAGTAAGAGGGCCCCAAGGCCATGAGCCCAGACACAAACAACCCTGGTGAGGGGGGTGGGATTCTGTGGGACTCTGGATGAAATGTTAAAGTCAGTATGGAAAAAAAAAAAGAATAAAGCAGACATGTATCAGAGGAACAAGAGGACGTAGAAAAAAAAAAGGGATTTCTCTGGAAAGGTGACAAGAGGTTGCAGAGTGTTCAATAGCCCAACAAAAGATGCCACTGTATTACTCTCAGGTCGAGGTTTTGACTCCTTCAGCTCCTTCTGAACTCAGCAGTGGAGAAACACGAAGAGGTGGAGGTCAAGAGTAACTACTAGAGTAAAAAGTGAAAGGGAACAGGAATTAACTCTGCTTTTTCAAAAGCAGATTAATAATAATAATAATAATAATAATAATAATAATAAAAAAACCTGAAAGTCTGATGAACTCATATGAGGAGTTTCAACAATTTCTGGAATTTCTTGTCTTATGAATGAAACAGCAGTGAGCATTTACAATGTCAAATGCATAATCACTCTGTTCCTAATAACAAAGATCCAAACGAGATGCTGTGTTACTTTGCAGCAGAGTTTAGGTGTGTGTTATTAGCAGTGCTACCAGACAAGATCTAGGTTGGATCATTGAAAGCTCTGACCATAATTATTTAAGGATAACCATGTTTTTTTTTTCAAGCCATGTCTTTTTCAGCAGTTGTTGCTTATCTATAGTACTTAATTAACTATGACTAATTGATTTTTTTCATCTCTTTTTTAATTCTTCATCTACTTCTTGTTTTATTATTTGCTTTAATTGATTGATCAAACAACCTACGGCAGCTGAAGTTCTTTTGGACTCCATTGCTCTCTTTGAATGGACATATACATAGTTTCAAATCAAATGCATATTTTTGGACAGCCAGATGTCCACCTCCTGAGAATCCTGCAAAAAGTGAAACTCTCCAAGCAAAAAAAAAAAAGTGCTGGACACAGACAGGATTTTCTTTCTTCTTTACAATCATTTGTCCGGTTAAATACAATTATGAAGGAAATATGTAGTTAAAACACCTCAAAAATATCAAAAAGGAACATTTAAATCGGGAATGCATT
>NW_015113034.1:202132-215057 GCF_001443285.1 Poecilia latipinna
ACACACACACACACACACACACACACACACACACACACAGTTAAAGAGCTGTGTTGTTTCTGAGAGCATTAGCAGTGACAAGGAGAAAAGACAAAGAAAAGGAGGATGAAATGAAAATGAGCAAAGAAAGAGAGATCTCAGGCAGAGGAGGAAGAGTGAATGGAAGAGGTGGTGCTGGCATGGAGGTACGTGTGGCCAGTGTGTGTGTGTGTGTGTGTGTGTGTGTGTGTGTGTTGCTCGACAGTTTGCAGGTGAAGCAGCAGCAAAAGGCCCCTTCTCCTAGTTGCCATGACAACCCCGACCTCAGCTCCTGCTCTCCAGCGCCCATTAAAACCCTCAGGCCGTCAATCATCAGCATGGCCAGGGAGCAGAGAGAGGGAGGGATGGAGTGAGAGAGAAAGAGAAAAAGAGAAAAAATATGAGAGAAGATGGAAAGAGAGAAAGAGAGAGAAGAAGAAGAAGAAGAAGAAAGGAACAGAAAAGACACAGAGTCTAAAGCTGCCTGTGGCTTTTGATAGCTGCCCTGTTTGCCACAGCTATCTCCCTCTTTTCTCTCTCGCTGCACACAAACAAACCATCAACACAATACCAGCACAGCGTTACCTCCTCACACACACCGGCCCCTCCACAAACACGTCTGCTAATAATCATAGCCGCGTTTCAAGACGTGATTTCACAACAGCATCACATCACACAAGACTTTTTCTCTGCCCAGCTTCCATTTTCTAATCCATCATTCTTGTGGGTCACCATTTAACAGCAACCAGTCACTCACAATGAACTACTAAAGCTTGGCTTCCTGGACATTTATGGAGAAATAAACACCCACATCAGTACCAAAGCCTATTTTTATACCAATGCAGAGGCAAAGAGGAAGAACTGAGACAACTTATATAATTTTTGTCTGATGGTGAGGCGGTCTCCTGCAGAACACTCACTGTTCATCATCAGAATCATGTTAACAGTGGTACCAGAGGGACGTTGTCAGATCCTAACTTCAACATTAACTCAAATAAATATTTTAAGTTAGATCAGCAAAGCTGACTCCACTGTCTAGGCAGCATGATGAATATGACGCCATAGCCCGTATGGATAAACATTATCCCTAAACCATTGAAAAAACCTTGTCAGGCTCAGCCATGGTAATGACTTCTATCATCTAATGCAACTTAATTTTAATGATTACATGCCCCTCCTCACATTGTCTCTGTTTTTATGGGAGCAGTAGAGCGATAGAGAACAGCTGTGCTGGCATTTGAAGACGTTTAAATGTATCTTTTAGCCCAATCCAGTTTATTTTTTCTTTAACAGAACTTAAGGATAACCTTTGAAAATCTGCGGGAGACAGCAGAAAACTTGAAATAGAGAAGTAGCTGCATGCTTAAGAGGTAGCCAGCTACATTACCAGCTAATTGTAGGTAGCCACCTCTAGCCACTAGCTAGAGGTGTGTTTGAAGACAAGCCTATGAAGCAAGCCATAAACAGAGCGTGGTTTAATTTTTTTTTTTAATTTTCTTCTCTAGGTTATCGTTTAGATGAGATGTATTATCTACAGCCGTGACCACACACAGCCTGAACACCTGTACACCAGAGCCAGCTGGATGTGCTGGATGTGCTAGCAGCTAACATTCTTTAACCCTGAAGAAAGGACTGGTAGTGAAAACTACCACAGCCCCTTTAGCCCAGCTGGTTACCATGGAGACTGAACTCAGACAAGTGGACAAACATGTCGGCCAAAGAGTTACACTGAACTCCTCCTGCCGCTTTGTTTTTAAGAAACTTGACTGCACCGCCCCTCACAAAATGTATTTTAATCTTCTACTAAAGCAAGGAAGTTGCTGACATTTTTCGTCCTATCATTCCTCCATCAAAGTCCTTTCAACAAGATTCCAGAGAAAGTGCTCGCTCTCTTGCAGACAAAAAGGACTGACTGCAGCCCAACTAACTAACTAGCAAATTCCAGTTTCTAGTGTTACTCTGTAGAGGGCAAAACAGCAAACTAAGATAAACATACATGCAAAGAAGCATAAAAAAATACCACCATTTTATTTTTTATTTTAAGCTTATGTGCAAATATATAACAGTAAAACCATGCTAATTTAATATTTGTTTACTTGAGGTCGTCATGTAGTTAGAATTTCATATCGATGGGTGCCTACCACTAAGTCAAAAAGCTAACTTTCTGTTTCGCAGCTTTGCCTCCTGTGTTGCATTACCCTGTGATGTGCATTTTATAATTGACTCATACAGAAGGGGGCTCGGCTTTGCTGTGGCCCCCGGTTGTGATCCTCTTTAGCTCCATGCAGGAGGCTGGCTGCAGCACACAGGCTGTGAGTGAGCAGCTATATCTGCGTGGTGATCAGACCTCAGCTTCCAGGGGGTAATGGATCTGCTGTTATCTGGCTCCAGACAAGCAGGCCAACACACGGCTACCTACTGGCCACAACAACACTGATACTGACCCGCTGGTGCTGTGAATATGTGTATATATCTGTGTTTCTTTCGACTGTGAAGGATCACCCCAACCCTCACAATACAAACACACAAGCATGTTAACACACACACACACACATATATATATATATAAAACAATCTGGTGACAAGGGTGACAGATAACAAATTGCTACTGAATGGAATGTGTCCTTAATAAGCAAAGGCTTCAAAGATAAGATGGATCTGAGAAAAAATTACATGCAGTGCTTTACAAAAGTATTGATACCCCTTTAACACAAACACTTCAGAGTATTTCAACGGGTTTTTATGTGACAGGACGCAAATTGTGAAGTGGATGGAAAATAATGCATAGTGTTCTTCTTTTTATTTTTTTTTGCAAATAGAATAACTGGAGAAAGTTCCTTGCACTTGTTTTCAACACGTACAGTTGCAACTAAAGCTGTAATTGTTTTGAGGGTTATCTTTTCAAATAGCTCTGCTAGATTTGATGTGAACAGGACATCTTATGGCTTTCCTGTACAGGGGCTAAATATGCACAGAGCACAAAAGTAGCAGTGACAAGATTTTCCCAACTGAGCTGTTGATCTTCCACCTCGTCCAAAGTTAATTGGACTCTTCTCTGAGTAACGTTACCCTTGGATGGTCAGTAAAAAGGGTTAAAGGAGTACGAACAATTTTGCTGGACCCTTTACATGTAAGAACATAGGCAGTGGCGATAGCCGTTCAGATGAATGCCACATATATGCAGGGTTAATATCTATATGTAGTGTGCACTTTGTTATGCAGAGTGCTTCTCCGACAGTGTTTTCTGTAAGTCAAACCAGGAATTAGTTTTCAAGCGGCTCCTTACTGTCACTGCCGTCAAACTGCTCTCAGTTCCCTCATTTGTCCCTCTGTTAAAGCCCTACTTCTCCTCCTCTTTCCTCAGCTTCGAGTGCTCCAATAAGTCTGTCAGTGAAGTCAACTCTATAAAGATTAGCGGAGAGGCAGGAGTGTGTAAGCAGGGCTGCCAGCTGACAGACGGGCCTAATCGATGGAAGACAGAGAGCTGCCGGGCGGCGCTGCCGGGAACCCCGCTCCCGATGCTGTGACATGGAAATGCCTTCAGTGTGCCACGGGTTTGTCTCCGCCTCGCGCGCACACAAACCTGTAACAGGTCTGCAGAAACAAAATTCACACGCACACGTGCCGAGTACGCACGCTGTACAGTATATGCCGCACGCAAGCAAACCCGCACATATGCCTCTTGCCTTCCCATAGCTCCGGCAGCTGTTATGTCAATCAGGTGAATTAATTACTAGTAAACAAATCTGCTTGGGATCCCTCAACCCCTGCCACACACACACACACACACACACACACACACAAGCAAACAAACACGCACATATATATGACGCCCTCATTCCCACACTACCTCTGTCTCTAAAGCATCTCCTCCCAACACCCAGGAGCCCGGAGTTGCCTCCCAGCTACCAGAGCAGCGCTCCGAGGTGGAAGCCCAGAGGGAAGGCGCCGTGGCTGGTAACGCACCGCCTGGCACCTCCCCTCTCTGCCCCACAGCTCCCGCGTTGACTCCCACTGCTACCTCCGAGGCTAACCAATCAACCTGTGAGGCTCCTGAAGAGAAAGAAAACTGATAACTGTGTGCAGATGGCCTGCCTGTGCATGGATGCATGCACACAGATGGGAGAACAGACACCTAAAAAGGCTGCTCTGAGAGAGGAGAAACAAATAAACACAGGTAAAGTGAAATCTGCTGCTCAGCTTCTGCCACTCGAGGAAGGTGGGTGAGAAAATGAAGAAAGAATGCAGTCTGACTGATGAAAATTAGCAACAAACGTTTGAAACCATTATCAGGATGATCAGAAAACGCCTTTCTTACAAAAAAAATATATATATATATATACAGCTTTAAAAAAAAACTATGTTCAGCAGATGAAAAGCACCGGAAAGTCACGTTTTGGGGGGGAAAAAAAGCCGAAAGTGGGAGAAGGCAAGTTTCCAGCTGATACCTTTGAAGGAATCGCCTTGTTGAAAGTAAAATACTATTTTATGTCTGTCAAACTGTGTTTATCTTTGGTATTTTTCAAAGATTCAGCAAAAGAAGTAAGAACAATTAATGTCTTTGTGACAGGAAGTCAGCGAGTTACAAAGTGCCTCAGGATGGAATTTGAAGTTGTTCTTTGCTAAATTGCCTGTTATGTGTCAACAAAACACTTGTTCATTCTTTTAGCTCAGGAGGCTTTTTATTACCTCACCGACTCCAACATCAGAGGCAAGGAAGGGGCTTAAGAAGATAAAAGTCAAACCTTTGTTAAATGGTCAGACTGAAAAAAAGGGAGACAAAACAGCAAAAAGCCAAACCAAACCTGAAGAAATACAAATAAAAATAAAGAAATTGCAGATGAATCAAGACTTAGGTGACGTAGTATGTACCATTGTTCATTCATCAACTCTGAACTATATGAATTACACACTTACAAAACGTCTGGTTAGCAGGCAGCATAATGTTAGCAGCCATTTAAAAATCTGCTGCCTCAATCAATAGATGTTTTACACAACAGCAAAACATCAGCTTCATAGAACTTCTTTTTTCACCACCAATTTGGTTGTTAGTTTAGGATTTGGATCTAGATTGTCCATTACTGTATTGTTTGTTGTTATTGCTAAAAAAAAAAAAAAAAAAAAAAAAAAATTCAAAATTTTCTAAAAAAAAAAACCCACTTTTTTCACCGTTGATTCAGTGACGACAGACATAACTGCAGCTTTTATGTTTCTAATGATAATTTTTTCCAACTATTGCGTGTTGTTTAGCAGCTCATTAGCAGTAATTGATCAAATTGATGTATGACAGAGCTCTGCCGTCTTCATTTATAAACCAAATCTAAGAAATTTTAGGAACTGGTTTCTGAAAACATTTTTAGTTCTATATTACACACAACTTTTGCTGGAAGATGAACCCTCACCTCAGTCCCAAGCGTTTCAACACTTTTTTCCACATTTTTCTTTGAGGATTACCTTTCATTCATCCATCTGACCAGATTCCCTGCAGAAATTATGCTGCCACCACCATGTTTCATGGTGCGGTCATTTTTATCTGCTCTCCTCAGCCGACATTTACTGCGCTAGCAGGAAAACCTTTAATTCGACGCTAACTCAGTTCAACCACTCGCATGAAACACAAACATTTACAAACTGTGCGAGGCTCCTACTGATGCAAAGTTAATTTAATAGCTGACCTCCTGACATGCACACATACATGTAAAACACACACACACGCAGACACACACACGCCAACACCCAGCAGCCTTTATTGGCTGTGACGGTAGTTAATGACCAAAGCTTGGTGATGGCCTGCTGCTCTCTTAGTGACCCTTTCTAACACAGGTCCCCCCTGCCGGCAATACTCTTTAATTACACATACACACCAAAAACACACACACACACACACACACACACACACACTGAAATGTATCCCCTGTCCGCCTTCCGCCCATGGCCTTTCACTTCTTCATTAGACAGTCGGTGTTGGGGTGGAAAACCACACAAGAACCAGACGACAGTGTGTCTCCACACTGCAGCTCAAAGTCAGACACATGCACATTAAAAGAAAGACGCGGACCCCCCCCCCCACACACACACAATGCTATATGCCTCACTGACGATTATAAATGGTGCTAATTAGAGGATATTAGAAAACTCAATGCTTGGAAACTAAACTTAATGTAAGGGACATGATTGTTTAGAATAAAAGGAGACTTAATCATGTATTGTCTGTCTAGATGCTCAACTCGTGTCAATTATTCCCTGAAAAAGGCCAATTTGCAGGCCGTGACCTAAAAGCGAGCGCAGCCACCTTCGAACGCTTACAAGAGCTTTGAATGGCGATGCAGGCTGCATTCTCAGGCATTCTTTGTTTTTGTTGGGGTTTTTTTTTTCCTTGTAACTGGGATGCGAATAAATGCTCAGCAGTTTAAAACATCAGCCTTGTCTGTCATGTGCTTTATGTCAGTAGCTCAGAATCCACCGGCAGGACCGTCTTTCATCGGCCGCCCTTTTTTACACCAACGTTCGGCTGTAATATAAAGAGAAATCTGTCATAAAGGGAGGCTCAGACGCCTCAGCCTCCACAAACGCAGCTGAAAACACAGAGCGGGCGAGATGCTCCTTGTTTTCAGCCGCAAAACCTCAACTCACACTTTCAACTTCCTCCACCTACACCGAGAAATTTCACAACAGGTTCACAGCTTCTGTCTGGGCTTCGCAGAATGTATTTCAGAGGGACGACAAGAGGAAAAAAGCAACACAGAAATGTACATGCGCATGTAAATACGGAAAAAAAAAATCAACGTGAAACACCGAGGCGTCTGGACCAAATGTAAATCGTACAGAAACAAACAGGCAGAAAACAATCTGAAACAGCTGT
Organism: Poecilia latipinna; assembly: GCF_001443285.1. NCBI lineage: Eukaryota > Metazoa > Chordata > Actinopteri > Cyprinodontiformes > Poeciliidae > Poecilia > Poecilia latipinna. The sequence continues at coordinate 209,013 of NW_015113034.1, forward strand.
GCTGAAAACGCAATGCACGCTGACATTTAGTACGTAAAACTGACATTTACATATCTCTAAATATTTACTCGCCGTGATCATGTTCACACATTCTGAAAGCCATTCACACAACTCGAATGCAGATACTAAGGATTTATTACGTTATGATTTAATTCTGCTTGTTTAAACAACTGCTGGCGTCTCTCACGGGTAAATCCCCATCCATACGAATCAGAGGCACTTTGTAGAAACTGCAGGAATAAACAGCAATAATCAAACAGATCTAATCTTAGAAAGAGGTTTTTAAGAGGTGACATAAAGATGATACAGCACTGTGGAAACGATACAAGAAGCACTTAACTCTAAACATATCGGGTCTTAATTCAAACTTTCTGTTTTTTATCTTTCAAGGTGCTGACTCGAAAGATTAAAAAGATTCATTAGAGTCACGAGAAAGATATTTTAATTCTGGTTTCTACGCACTGTTTATAACCGATTTGTGTAGTTTTCCTTAATAGCTGCAAATTCAGAGGGAGTACTGAAGATGTGCAAAATAGCAATACTTCATTGCAAATTTACTTCTAGGTGCAAAGCAGATGTAAAATTTAAAATATCTTGTGTGACTGTTGCTTTAATTTACAACCATGTGGCCACAATGACATAATTTCCCAACCGACACGTTGCTTTTCAATTTTCTTGTCATGTTTGTCAATATCCGCTGAAAAAAAAACTGAATGTTTGAAAATGAACTATGAAGTATTAATTACTGAAGCTTCGTCTTTGCTGTTGGATCAGATTCCCGCCGATACGCATCAATCCATTATGCAATTAGTGAGGACATGCGTACGTGCAAATCATCAGCAAGACCCAGCCAGCATGCCTAGGTGGGCCCCATGTGGGGAAAAGGAGGGCAGACTATATGGGTCCCATATGGGTTTGTCCGCGGGTTCCACGATGGCCCCACATGGGTTTGCCCATGTAGGGCCAGAGCCCACATGGGCCCTGCATGGGCCCTATATGGTGGTGGCCCACATGGGTTTTGTCCAATTAGGGCCCATGTAGCACCCATGTGGGCTGTGGCCCTACATGGGCAAACCCATGTGGGGCCATCGTGGAACCCGCAGACAAACCCATATGGGACCCATATAGTCTGCCCTCCTTGTCCCCACATGGGTCCCACCTAGGCATGCTGGCTGGGGACTTACATGTTAGGCTAAATGGATAAGATTCAACACAGGTCTTAACCTGACTATCTAACCTGTATCAATTTCTCTTAATAAAATGTGAAATAACCAAACAGTCCTTTACTACTGAAGCTGTTCAGTGTCTGCTGTGATGAACTCTCCTGGATTCACAAATACATTTTACAGCCATGGTAAAAGAGAAAGTACGACCACCGTCAATCCTGGGATTGCAACAGAAATGATCCGGTGTTTACGAGGTCAATTATCGGAGGCACGAGTTGGTAAAGAGTTGAAAGAATCAGTGGTTCAGGTTTTTTTTTATTTATTTTAATAGAATATTGCAAGACAAATCTGATTATGACTAACATACATTTTTCTACTTTTCCTTCATCACAGTGTCGCCAGCACTCTCCAGTCTCTCCTGTAATTTTACAGCAAAAACAAAAACGTCTGTCCTTGGAAGAGTTCTATGAAGTTATTTAGAAAGTTTGCCAATTAAATTATTTACTTCAATTACATTTTTACTTGAACGTATAGCTTTTCAGATCTTTATTCTCAAAGATTTTAGAACTGCTACTGTCGCAATCTATGGCACTTCAAACTTTTACCAAGATTTAATAACAGCGTATAACTCCTTTTTTAATTTTTTTTTTTTTCAGCCAGACCTCCTGTGGGACTATTAAAAATGAAAAGACACTCTGGCAACCTCGTTAGCAACATCTACCTCCTCTTTATTCTTTGGCATTTCTTCGCTTTCCTCAGCTCACTTCTTCTTTTCGCGTTGCGCTCAGACAACTGGATATTTCTGGCGACCTGAGGAGGTGCCGGATGAAAAAGGAACAGGAAGCGGATGGTGCTTTTATACCATGAAAACGAAAAGTGGGGAGCAGACGGGAGAGGTAGAGCCGGGCTGTACACACTCTATAGTGCCTGAAGGAACGCCACGGACCTCAAAGCCAGACGTCTTTAGCTGGCGACAGTTAAAGAATTACCATATAATGTTCTGCATAATGTGGTCTTCGGGGAAAATGAGTTGAGTAAAGAGGGAGACGAAGCCGAGCCTCACAGCCGGTGTTATACGGTAACATTTGACATTCGGCCCAAATTCACACCCATCTGCAGAGCTAAATTTGTGTGTCTCACAATTATGTTTAGCAACCAAGAGAAACAAACCAGACATTCAAAACCATCTCAAGCCGGTCTGATCCAACTCACCCCGTTTCTATTTTAAAGTATGCGTGCTTCTGGGTGTGTATGTCTGCGTGTGTGTGTTCGCGTGTTCAGGGCCAAGCAGGAAAGGCATTCCCAAAGGAGCAGTCCTCCTGAGTGCCAGACATTGGGGGGCAGGGGGGAGGTATGTGAGACACGCACACACACTCTCTCTGAGACACACATACGAGGCACACGCTCCCAATTTTCATTTTGCATCCCACAGGCACCACCATGTAGACCACCTCCACCTCATGAGTCACAGCCGATGAGATCGGCTTCCAATATTTTGATAAATTTAGAAATTCCCATGAGGCCTTCACCCCCCGCCACCCCCTCTGCAGATACATCTCACAACATTTGAGAAATCCTTACAGAAAAGGACTGAGCGGTCAGTGACATGTCTCAACAGGGGCATTCTAACTAACTTTCATGAGCGTGTGAACACAAATGCTTTTAAATACTCTTTAGGTGTTTTTTTTTTTTGTTTGTTTGTTTTTTTAGCCTCTGGTCAAAGCCAAGTTTAGACCAATCAGCTGTTCTGGCCCGGGCCCTGAGGTCAGACAGGTTAGAGTGGTTAAACCCAGTGGCCTTGAGGAGCCAGGAGCAGAACACCACCTTACATTGTCTCCCGCCAGACAGGAGCAGGAGGCGGAGGTGAGTGGAGACAGCTAAACCACATTCCCAAGACAATGGATGGTCTGTGGAGCTCGCTGAAACTCTGAGGACCTGGAGGGTTGTTGAAAACAAGAAGAGATTGAAGGAAAAAAAAGAAAGAAAAAACAAGGGCATGAGACAAAAAGAAGGCTTGAAATATAAGGAACAGTGAGAAGCAAAATTAAGAATATGAGCAAGGAGAAAAGTAAAGGCAGGGGAGAGCAGGAATCAGGGAAAAGATTAAGTGCAAAACTTTAGAAAACCGATCAGGTAAGAACAGGATGCTCCATTTGTGCAGCACGTCTTTTGAAAGTCTAGACCTTCGTTGCTTAAAGGAAATGTGTTTTATGTGCTACTTTGATAGCAACACAATAAAAAACATATTTACTTTGAAAGGTTTATGGTGGGCTGAGGCAAAGTTGAGCAAACTGGCCACAACGGCAAGAGGAATCGAACCTGGGACTGCTGTCCCATCGGTCCAGCATGGTGGCAGCAGCATCATGTTGTCAGGCTTTCATTACCTTAACCTCGGATCGCAGCTGCACGATTTGAAACAGGAAAACAAATCGGTTGAAGTCCAAATTAATTGCAGAAAATGTATATGTTTATGGGTATTTTGGTGGAACAGATCTAAAATGTTTGAGAGAAAATGTAGCAGGGGAAGCTAAAAAACCAATGCTGTTTCCCCAGCAACAGATCCAGGAGCTGCGTTCACTTTCTTTGGAGTTGATTAGCTGTGCCACCAACAGCGAATTTAAGGAAGACTGACGACATTTACTTCTGCGGTAGTGCTATGACAGTTTCGATTATGCATGTTAAGGTATATGTTTAGTGTTTGAATGATTAAAATAGGCACTTCTAAGCGTTTTTAGAGGGGCCCTCGAGTATTTGTGGCCAACTGTGCTCCCAAACCCCATAAATACCAGGAGGTCTACTATACTTCGTCTTCCTTGTGCTTTGCATTTTTATGTAGGCGTAAAACGTATTTAGCTGAGTATCTATCTAATATAGCAGGTCTTAAAAGAAAGTACAGGTTTTAAAAAGGTAGATTTTTGAAATGGTCTTTTTGAAAAGGGTTTTAGGGTACTGTTTAACTAAAGCTAACCTTTAACTTCACCAGAGAGGAAAAAGGGACTCAACAGTGAATGTACTTCCTAGTCGTTCACCACAGGGAGACTCTGCAACATTAAACACTCCCCTCTCCAAGTCGTCCCACTTTCACACAGTCCCCGCTCTGTATGTTCCTGGGAGACACGGCAGGAAATAAATGGTTTGGATGTTGACCTCTGGACCACCAGCTGACGATCTTCCAGAGTTCAGTGGGGGTCTGACACACAATGACATTTGACATTAGTGTTCTGCATTTGCATTCTTGCTCCCCCAGATAGCCGGTAAATGGCTCCTGGTCGGGAGACTGCCGTGTCGGAGAAGAGCACTTTCAAGGATGATTTAAACTTCCACTGCAGTGACACCGGCCTTTCATCTCCCCCTCATGACAAAAGCCAGAGACCCCCGGAGAGGTCAAAGAGCGAACACTTGACAGGGTCGGATTTAGCTGAGGTTGTTAGGACAGAGGTTGTCAAATATTGACTCTGAAGGAGTCGCGGAAGGGGAAGAGGAGGTAAAGATTTCCGGAGAACACCTCACTTTTCTCCAGACAGAAGCTTGCATGTGGGCAGGCGCGCTCTCACCAGCGTCGCCATCAATAAATAAACAGGGACTGACAGAAATATCCCCAGCATAGACTCAGCCAGCAGTGGCACGCACAGAGAGGGAGGGGAGAGAGCACAGCACGGAGATAAAGGCTTGAAGGAGACGGCGAGTGAGAGGAGAGAAGCAAGGAGGAGGGAAACAGAGCAAATAAATAGGCAGGGCTGAGAAACAGGGAGGAGAAAATGTAAAGATTACAATAAGGGGGAAGATGGTGCCTGCGTTCTTCCAGTTCAGAAGTAATGGCCGAGGTGAAACATGCTTATGGTTTCAGTCCTGTTCCCCCACCCACCCGAGTTTCCCCTCCACACTCCCTCCACACAGACCAGAGCAGCACAGTGACACACACACACACACACACACATACCAATCCCATTTCCATCTGAGCCTCTGCTCCATCACCCAGTCTCAACCTCTGGTTCTCATTTAGAAGCAACCTCCTTCCTCCTTCTCCTCCTCCTCCTCCTCCTCAGTACACCTCTCTCTCTCTCTCTCTCTCTCTGTCTCTCTCTCTCTCTCACTCAGCATGTTTGTGTGTGTGCATGTGAGTGCATGTGTGTAAAACCCTTACACCAACACACGTGCAAGCACAGCCTGAGACATTTATGCCTCCTCTCCCCAACAACCCGCAGCCTGCGTTGAGTTGCAACATAATTGCAAACACACACACACAAGAAGGGCACAAACACACGAGCGAGCGAGCGAGCGGCATGGAGCGCCCGAGATCACATTCATGGAGACGCACGCTCCCCCTTCTTCCATGATTAGTCTAAATATGCCAGTGATCACAGAACGGCAGGAAGACCCACTCCACACCGAGCTACAGAGACGGATATGCGCACACAAACCTCCCTCCTCTCACTCTGCTCCACGCACACACAAAAGAAAAAAGAAAAAAAATCACACACTTTTCATTTGCTGTCTCCCAAGCTGGCAAGTTGCCAAGCTTCACATAAATTTGGTGCAGTGCCTTTCACAGCCCTTCTGCAGGTACAGTAACGCAAACAGTGGAGAAACCGAGCATTCGGTGGATCCAGAGCTGTTTGGTAGCAAATCACACAGGCGAGGAGGAAAAACATTAGAGGATGTTGTGTGTCCCCTAATCAAGGCGAAGAAGCAGACGCCTCGTACTGTAAACTCAAATTACCGCCTCACGGTTGTACGCCTCCGCCCACCAGTCAAGCTGCAGTTCATATTCATGTTTCCGTTTTTGCCCATTAATGTGAGTTGTTGTTGTTGTTTCCCCCCCCCCCCCCCCCCCCCCACCCCCACCGCGCCCACGGTGTGTGTTTTGTCGGCGGGGTGT
>NW_015113034.1:218287-243591 GCF_001443285.1 Poecilia latipinna
CCCCTCCATCCAAGCTCAAGGTCTAAGGGTTTGTGTTTTTGCTGCGGAGATTTTGGATTTGAGCCGAAATCATATATAAGTAAGTGAGATTTTGAGTGAAATAGATGGTTTCTTACCTGCAGCAGACAGCGGTCACAGCAACCTAGGAGGGTAATTACAAAAGAACGGTGAAGCTAACCGCTGCTACATGCAGAGACCGTTGAACAGTGGATTTTACACCAGAATATTCTTGGGGACTCAGAGAGAGCTTGAAAGTTGTACAACTTCGTTTAGCTTGGTTCACCCTCTTCCCATCTAAATCATAGATATCTGAAATAGGACCCTCTAAGTTAAAGCCATTATATTCATTCTAGAAGGTTAAAAAATATGTTTGTTGTAAATGTTATCATGAATACATAAAACCTTTAAAGCAGCTTTTTTGCATCGCTTTGCTTCCTCAGCTTCAACTCACACTGAGAACAGCTCATTTGAATCCTTCTTCCTGCAGTGACAGCATCCACACTGATGGGTGTTGTCACCATTTACTGGAAGAACTTGGCTTTGGTGTGTTTACTGGTTGAGAAATCACTGATTTCTTTTACATTTCGGACTCATCAGTCACTGGTGAGGGTCGATCTCCAGCTGATTGCCTCTCCGTTTGACAACGTATTAGTAATATGCTTATGCTGACTCAACTTTAACACCAGTTTTAAGGCAGCTTTTGAAGTTTAAGGACTTCAGATTGATTAAAATTCAAAGACTGATGTTTTTAAAGTTACAATTTCGACAAGTTGTTGTCATCAAATCCCAGAAAAAACACCAGAATGACCAGTTTGTTTTTTGGAGCATAAAATCTATGGAGCATAGGGTAAAGCAGCGCTACCCTATCCCCCCACCTGTTGCTTCATCCTGCCAGTCAGCTGGCTGAAAGAAAGCTCCTACACTTTTACCTTACTTACAAGAAAGTTTAATTTAGCCACTTGGAACTTTTTCTTTTCTGCTTGCAAAACTAAGTTCATTTATTTATGAAGATGATGCTGCTTTGAAAGTACAGATGGAACGTTTTATGCAGAGATTGTGGTAAGTTGGAGACTCCTTAACGTCTCCAAAGCCTGTCTTCATCCACCTGCTACCATAGCTAAGTTGATGGCAGTGGGACTTGTCAAGTATTCACCAAGCCTCTTACAAATTTTATGTTTCACAAATGATGCTAGTGACCACACGGCATCTTTCTTGTTTGAAATAATTGAAATATTTTCTAATACGTCTTATGAAACCTTTGCTATATTTTCCGCAACACAGCCCCCATTGTCTTGCTAAGAAGACAAAAAAAAGCTCTGAGAATGTGCTCCTTCGCTGTTGCTGTCTGCCACCAGCTGAACAAAGCAGAAGCAGCGAGCTGAGCCTTCGACGTGGAAACAAAAGCTCTGCTCTTGCTGCGCGGGAGTTGAGATTGTTTAAAAAGTCACACGATATGCCACCATGTGCTTTTAGAAACAAACCTTTGGCTCCGACACGTCTGAGAAAGTCTATCTTCTTCAAAAACACGAGCAATTGTACGCTAATTCAGAAGCCAGGGAGAAAATCACACAATGAATCAGCACTTCAAAAACGGCTTGCTCCATGGGAGGGGTAGAAATCAAACCCTCAAACTGGAAGACATCGAAATTCAGGTATCAATTAAAAACAACACGTAAAAACATTTGGATTTCAATTTGGATCGGCAGAACCTAAATATAAATACTCGGTCAACGAATGCAGCCAATGCCTTTAAGGTACATAAGGAAGCAATTTCCTTTTTTTGCAACTTTTTGCAGTTTTTACATTTTTTTTTGTAGCCTGGAGAAACTGCAAAACAATCTTCCAATCCGACGTTGTCATTTCGCAGGAAAAGTCATTGATGACAAACAGCGTCACGCAAAAAAACGTGCAAAAATCCCAACGGTGTTGCTGTGTTGAGTGGCAACGCGCAAGTATGCAGCTGCGCATGTATGAACGCATGTATGCACGCATTTACACACAACCTTGACCAGCAGCTTTTATTATGCGACCCAGAAAAGATCATTTACACACATGCTTCCACACCCTTTAACACCCCCACCGGCCCCTCGATTCTCTTCACCCACCTACCCACACCTCCCTCTCTGTCCTCTCTCCCACCCCCTTCTTCTGCTCCAGCACGAGAACCTGAACACACACACACACACACACACACACACGAACACAGCCACATGAGGAGAAATAGGGTGGTTTGCCTCCGTTATCTCCTCTCTACTACACACACACACCATCTCTCTTTCTCTCTCTCTCTCTCTCTCACACACACACACACATAGAGCCATGCCCCCTTCTGTCTTTCTACCCCTTGCTTAACTTACTCCCACTTCTCTCACTCTATTTCTCCTCCCCCTCCCTCAACAGCCTTCAGCCAATGGTGTCTCAGAGAAGCTGTTGTCATGGTGACGGGGCTCCTGTCTGTGCTCTGTCCCTCAGGCATCCCAGATCCAGAGAACGCCGTGGTGTTTTCATGAGACCGGAGGAGAGGAGAGAACAGGGCTGAGGAGAGACGCGTGTCAGAGACGCAGCAGACAGAGGAGATGGAGACGGGGAAGATTTAAAACATTTCTTCCAGTTTAGCCAGCTTTTGTCCGGCTTTGTCTTTCAAAACCTTTGTATTCAGTGTGCTTACTCATATGTGCGCGCGTGTGTGTGTGTGTGCTTGTGTAAGTGCGTGTCACATGGCCTTGCAGAGACCCAGGCATCTCACACCCCTATTCCTGGCACCTCCACCCAATCTCTGACCTTTCCTGGACTCCAGCAGGCACACTCACACAAGCTTGACCCAGTACACAATCATAGCTCTTCATGTCCCTGCACAGACAAACACACACATTGGCTTAAGATCATATAACCAGCCCAAAACGCTTGCACCTGGTGTGACCTAAAATAAAGTCCTCGGGCGGCCAAAGAGGCACAGCGACGGTCTCGGCAGTAACCACTGCGCCACTCTCACATTCAACATGTGTCCACAGTGTGGAGCCCAGATCACCAAATGACCCACTGTGGACCAGATCTGGACGAAAGCACAGATGAGCTCCAATGTCTAAGCAGGGAGAGCATAGAAATTTATATCTAGATTGAAACGAGTTTAGCTGTTAAAACAGGGTTGTTGTATATTTTTTATTTTTTTTTTTACTTACTAAGATTTACTAAAAAACTATTTAGATTCCAGTTTCCTGCTGAAGTAAAGCATCTCCACAGCATGACCACCACCGTGTTTCAAGATGGGGACGGTGTGTTCAGGAATGTAAACTGAATCTTAGTCCCAATTTAGCCAAAGCGTCATCTTGGATGTGTAGCAAACCGCAAATGAGATTTCTTAATGTTTTTGTTGTTGTTGTTGTTGTTGTTTAGAAGTGGGGCTTGATTCTAGTCACTCTTCTTTCAAGGTCAGATTTGTGGAGAAGACAAAAAAAAGTTCAGAAATCAACAGACTGCTTAGTCTAAATGAGGATTAAATGGATTTAGGTAAAGACTGAAGGGGTTTGAAGTGGCAGAGCAAAGGAGCGAGGTAACCCTGAGCCCGCAGAGAACAACCAGATGTTTGGAAACATGCAACAAGGAGTCAAAAGCTCATGCATAAGAGGAAAGAAAAAAAAAAAAAAGAAAAGTAATGATTCAACAAAGCGTCACAGCAGCAACTGATAGGTGAGCTTTCAATAGCAGAATATCCAAGCGGTTTATGGAAATTACTCACATTGTTTGGCAAAGGATGTTGTAACTATTTAATCGTGTTTGTTTTTCGGAGAACGTTTGTTTTGTATTGTTGCTCTTTGTTTATTCTATGAGTAAAAAAAATTGAGTTCAGCTTTATTAGCTGGCAGGATTTTGCCGTCTGCTCAACTGGAAGGTTAAATTCTGTATTTTCAAAGATCACCAAGGATATATCAATATTTACCTTGCACCCAGCAACAATTTACTTTATTTCGTTTCATTTTTTTATTTTTCTATATGGTGTTTTGCAAAAAAAATAAATAAATAAAAAAAAATAATAATTGCAGCATGAATAGAGGCGCGTAGAAAAAAATAACAGCTATTCATATTCGATAACAGTGAGATGCTCCATGCGATCACTGTATTCCTGTAGGTGTCATTATTACGGCTTTCCATCAGACAGCACAATATCATTTTGGGGTCTCGCCAATTCCTAATCTTGACCTCTGCAATATAAACTCAGGAAACGCCCACGTCAACATTCAAGGCGCTGACCAGCTCTCTGAGCCGTCGCCGACATCTAATAAATCCCACAAATTCCTGATCTTCATCAGCGGAGACAAAGCATCCACACACTTGACTTTCTCTTCTCTTTCACAGGACAACCCAGCACATTAATTGCAAGGTAAACAACTGAAGAGGAGCGTCACCCCATTTCCCTCCACGCCCTCCGACCCAGAAGCCCCTTCCTTCCCCTCCCTCCGTTCCCTCCTGCTCTTCCCTCTCTTTTTTTTTTTTTTTTTTTTTTTGTTGTTCTGAGGCAGGCTCGGTTTAAGCTCCCTTTAGAATCAGAATCTGGACAAGCACCAGTCGGAAGCTAATCCGGCTCGCCGACCGGACCCCTCCTCTGAAACAGCCCAGCGGGGGGCGGACTGATGAAAGGCAGGCTGATATGAGGGACATGAAAGGCATTGTCGAGGCACACAGAGCCGCAGACGCAGCTTGCCTCAGACCCCCGTGCTGCGTGCAGCACTGTACAAGAAGCCATTTAAGACATTAAAACGGCACCGAGTCGTCAGAGAGCCGCTTCCATATGCCACGGCTGGCGCGTTTTGTCTGCTGCCACTTGACGCGCAGGTTAAGACACTTAATGTCTGAACTGTGAACACTTTGTGTTCCAACAACTGCTTAACTAGCATCCTGCTTGATCAAAGCGGATACCCTTGACTGGGAACATTACATCGCTCTCTGCGTCTCTGCGTCTCTCGGTCGGTGAGGTGTGGCAACAAAATTAGCTCCAGTTGGAGGAAAGAGTAAACTTTTTGTCTCGAGCTGTCCAAACATCATAAATTAATTGAAAATAGCTGCCCGGAGTGCATTAGTGGAGCTGTTAGGAAACATATGGCTTGTTGCAGTGGACGCATTGACTGGATCGGTGAGTGTTTTAAGGCCCGTTCACATTTAGAAGACAAAACAAACCTCTACAGCAGGGGACTCAAACTCCAGGCCTCGAGGGCCGGTGACCTGAGACTGTTTAGACGCGTGCCTGGTCAAACACATCTAAATCAAATGGCTGAATCACATCCCCATCATGCAGTGACGTTCTACAAGGTTAAAGTAATGATTTAAGGAATTGACTCAGGCGAGATGAAGCAGGAACACATCTTCAAGCTCCAGCCCACTGTGCTGAAATATTTATATTAAAATATTGTTGTTTTATTGGAAAAGATACTGAAACCTGATTCAAGCTAAAACAAAACAAGACTTCAGTATGTATATGTAGATTTTAGCGCAGTAAATATGACATCGGTTTTCTTTAATGACCTTAAGTTTTGAAGACACAATGGAGACGTTAGATTTAAACACACTCTCAAGCTGTTGTGTTACAGGATCCTGAGTCAAAGCTGAATGATGTCGTTCATTATAGAGCTTTAATCGAAACATGAGACACGCCCTACTGCCAAAAGTATTCGCTCTCTCGTCCAGATCATTGAGTTCAGGCCATGGGTGTACAAAATGCAGCTTCTCTGCATGCAGACTGTCTCTACAAACATTTATGATCTCAGTGATTTCCAGCATGATACTGTGACTGGGTATCATAGAGGCAGAGATGTGATATTTCCTTGCCCCTGCTGTGAGGGGTCTTATAACAAAGTGGACCCGATTGGGAACAACAGCCACATGAAGTTGCAGACCGGGGTCAGCCGATGCTGAGGGGCAAAGTGTGGATAGGTCAACAACTTTATGCTGCTTTGTGCAAGCTTCATATTTAAGCTAAAGAGGGGGTATTATGTATTTTCCAGGCACGTAGTGCTATTTTATAGCACAATTAAGTAACGATGTTACCTTCAGTTATTATGAAAATGCTGTATATAACCCTAACTTAAAAGAAATTACTATGCATCATAGCCGTATCTGGGGTCTTGAAAAAAAACATCTGAACTGGTTAAAATCTGTCAAAGAAGCCAAAGATTGGAAATCAGACAAAATTCTGAATGGTGAATTTTTACTTTTTTTCTATGCAAAAACACATTGTTGTCATCAACTGCTCTAATCTTTCAGTGTTTCTAAGACTCCAAGACACGGACATGGCAACAACTTGTACCTTAAAGACTGCTTGTCAGCTGCATGATATTTCTAAAGTGTTTAAAAAAGAAAATAAAGGTGAACCAAAAACTGTGGGACTAAAATCATGTTCTACATCCAACAAACAGCAGATTTTGCAAACTTTTCTTTTCATACTTTTACTTCAAAGTTGAGAGGAATGTTATTTTATAAACATGGATTAAAGTGCAACTCTTTAAGCTGGCTATGGAACATGAAACTTGTCAAACAGTTTTTACTGAAGAACATTTAAAACTGAAATTTAGGCTGCCGAACACATTTAAGATAAACAGGAAAATAAGTTCAACATCCAAAGCCACTAAAACGAGGGGATTCATCTTATATGTTCTTTAGACAAACCAACTTGCGCTAACTAAACATAACCTGATCCATCAAATTAACGGGGCCAGATGCCTCTAAAAAATATAGCATAGTGCTATCGGATTAATATACTTTAAAGAACTTGTTTGTTTTACTTCTTAAGGCGAAGATTTCCCGACTACTGATGACCCTACACACCCGTACCAAGACGAACGAACAAAACACACGAGCCAAAACCTAAACCACAACCAGATGCCTCATGTGCACCCATATTGTTTATCCCTGTGCTTCATGTTCAAGTTTAAAGAGATTAAAAATAGCTTCTAAAACACACACGCACAAGAAAATGACCCACAGCTAATAATGACAGAATCCAGTAAACTGATAAAGACCTCAGCCTGAGCTCCAAACGCAAATCAAAGCTTTGTGAGTCTGAACGACTGTGACACGATGGAGTAAAATAAGATTTTGATGCTTTTAGAAGAAAAAAAACAAAAAAAAAGAGAAACACCAAGGACGTTTTTGTATTTTGTCTTTGAGACACAGAACAGACTAATTGTCTGCTAATATCTGAAGAGCATCTTTTAGCTGGCACACACACTCACACACACGCAAGCATGCAGAGGACAACTTGACGACAGATGGAAAGAAATTAGAGGCAAAGTAGCATTAATATTCTATCTCTTAATAACAACCAGGGCCCTTCCCCCCACCTCTGCAGCATCACACACTCACACACACGCACACACACACACACACACACACACACACACACACACACACACACACACACACACACACACACACACAAATTCATGTGCATGTGTGCATGCAAACAGTGCTGTCCTGGAGAGCATTTCAGTACAGCGGCAGACAAATGAGTCAAATTTTTCACATTCAGTCCTCCTTTTCCCCTCTGCTCCACCTTTCCTCTTTTTCTACCACTCTCTCACCCACCCAATACAGTTCTGTTCCCCCGCCTGTGCACCCCCCTCCTTCCCTCCCCTCCCCTCGGTGCACCCACAAACCCAGCCCAGTTGCCCTCCAGCCCTGCAACCTCCCTGCAAAGTAGAGAGCAATCCCTTGGTGGGTCAGCCAGATTAAACTGCCACTGTAATCCGCTTGGCTTTCACCTCCTTGTCCTGAGCTGAAGAGCGCGAGGGATGGAGGGATGCAGAGATATAGAGGAGGAGAGGAGGAGGGCCGGGTGGAGGAATAAAAAGGGCAGAAAGATGGAGACAAAGAAAAGTAAGAGGAAAATAGGGGAGAGAAACAAGAAGGACTGCGAGAATGAATGGAGGGGGGGAAGCAGGACTGGGAGAAGTAGCTAAATGACAACAAGGGCATGGAGAGAGGAAAACAAGAAGGAAGAAAAGGAGGGAAACAGGAAAATGTGGAGAGAGGAATCTGCATTGAAGGAGCATGAAAAGAGGCGACGGGAATAATAAATCGCATAAAGGAACAGATAATAAGGACGAATGAGAGTCAAATAAACTGCGTTGCAAGAGGGAGCTATGAAGGACAGCGGGGCGACGTTTGCGGCGAATAAACAGGAAGCAACGCCAAAGCACGCCCTCGTACTGTTGCAGTGATGAAATTCAGTCTGCGTGAATATCCACGCTTAAGTCTTAACTTCCCTTGTGGCTCATCAGCGTCGAATCATTTACCTTGTTTTGCTTTGACCTGAATCTGCTGCTCCCTGACTTCCACTGCTGTCGACCATTTAGAGGGGAGAACGTCGTGTTTGGACCTCATCAGTGGAGTCGGACCGACGGAGGGCGATGATGGGACAGATTAAACTGTCACAGCTCAAACGTCAGCGGGCGCTATTATCACAAAGTTAGAATAACATTAAACATCCTCCTGCCAACTGGTTTCATGGGAAGTCTTTGCAATTTGATGGATAATCAATCATGACTTCTGCTAAATTCAGCATCGACTGCTGGTTTATACAGTTTGGGAGTTTAAGTTCTCCATCTACGAAGGTACCGGTGTTTCTTCCCGCTGCTAGTTAACTTTGTCTCCCCTCTGTTTTCATTTCCATAGAAGGTACACCTCACCTAAACCAGAGCTGCTGCTGGAAATGAACTGGGTTCACTCTCTTTAAATACTCCCGGCTCGGTGTCTCTGTGTTAGTTGTAGCTTTTTCCTGGACTGAATCATTAAGTCTGGGTATTAATCCACACAGAGAGAAAAAAAAAAGTTTTTCTCCCACTGAGAACAAGAAATATTTCATAGTGGAAACTTTAACTTAGGTTCCAATGTTTAGGTATTGAACTGGGAGCATGAAAAAATCAAGTTTTAGTCTAACACAAACCTGATTATATATGTAAGAGAAATACACTGATATAAAGTTATCATGGGTAATAACTTAAGCTTTAATTTTAAGCATTAATAAAGTTGAGATGTGTTTCTTTCTTCCATCCATAATCATCCTGAATCTGCTTTTATTTCTCCTTTTAGTTTAGGAAAAATAAACAATGTTTAAATCTTTGAAGCGATAATTGCCTCTTAATATAAGCAAAGTTGCTTTAAAAAAAAGTATATTTAAATAAAACCTAAACCGTTTGTAAAAATGACAGTAAAAAATAGTCTACAGATTAGTTGTTAAAGGTAATGCGTCCCTGACACACGTCTTGCATGAAAAGAAAAACCTGCGCTGTGAAATACCTCCAACAAAGAAACTTTTCACAAAAGTAAACTTAAAAAGGATGACTGCTCTCACATGAAAGCAATAATAACCTTTTGCCATCAGCTCTGGCTACAGGGGGCCAAGTGCAAAATTAAAGCAATGACAGAAAGAGTTATTCGCCTCACTGATGAGCATCTCATCCCTTTAATCGAGTTTAGCTACAATTACGACCTTTATGCAAATAAGATAATCAAGTCAATTTGTGCATATGACAGTTTCAATAATCAGAGAGTTGCCTGCTGCCAGTTAAAGCTTAATTTCATGTAAATTTGCTGGATTTCAGGACAAAAGTGCAAAGTGGAGCAACCGTTGGATCACTTTAGCCAGCCGGAATTAAAATAATCAGCACAAACACACCGAGCTGCGATTCTTATTTCTCGCAACGGCCTCGACATGCTTTTAACCAGTTTCATTATGTCTGGCTTTTTCATCAGCAAAACCAACTAAGTTTAAAAAGAAAAACAAAAAAACAAAACAAAACAAAAAAACCAAGGAATACCAAAGTGAGGTCTAATTTTATTGCTGGAAAACTCAAGGCCTGCAGACTGTGCGTGTGTGTGTGAGTGTGTGTGTGTGTGTGAGGGGGAGACGGTCCACTGGGTGTTAAAGTGTAGAAACGAAATAGAGTTAACAGGTTCCCCCACCTCCAAACTGACCCCCCGGTTAATCACTGTAGAGATGGGGTGGGGGGAGAAAAAGAGGGGACAGGCAGGAAGAGGGAGGATATCCTGCAAGAAAAAAAAGGGCTGTGATATATGAGCAGGCTACTTCAAACAAGTAGAGGGGGCTGGAGATGGGGAGGGGGAGGACACCAATACCCCTAATAAAGCCAGGGGAGGTAGAGGAGGGAGAAGAAAGGAGAAAGACTTTAGGAAAGAGTTACAGTAGCAAGGTGGAGGGAAGTGGTGCCAGATGAGCCACAGTGGATGGATGTAAACGAGAGTGGGATTCCTCCTCTGAAGGAGCATCATAAAACCCCCAAAGTAGAAAGCAGACGGAAATCAGCAGGGGGGCTTCTTTAATGTTCAAATAAAACCTCAACTCAAAGAGTAAGAGGGGGGGAAAAAAAGGCATCTGCAAGTTGTTAAAACAGCAGATAATTTGATAATTAATTATGTTTATTTCTTTATTTATGCAATTTATCATTTATTTATTTATGTAGGAGTGCGACGAGATCTGTCTCCCTGTGGAGGTCTGGTAACATGCAACGATTCTCTGATTTGCAATGTGCTCAACGTACTGACTGCCATCATTCAAATTCTTCCAAGAAATCTTTGTTTACATCCCAACCACCAATCTGGTGCACACAAATAACAAACACAGAAAATGATACGTCTTATGTTGCATGCTAAATAGGATCCTGTGACTGAAATTATTTAAGGAAAAAAGCTGATGGACAATATTAAAGCACCAAAAGCAGTTTCACGATGACTATTTCGCTAAACAGTTGTTCCTCCGGTTAACGCAAATCAGTCTGATGGGAAGCTGTCCAATTATGATACTCAGACATCGGCATGAAACATCAGTTTATCCCACACAGGAGATGTGAAATCAGATCTCCAACACTGCAGCGCTTCACTCCTCCCACCGAGACACGGCAGCTAGCTGTCGGTGAGCGTCCAGCAGTGAATCCGCCAGCCGAAGTTTCAGCTTCTAAGTCTGATCTGATAGCATGCAGGGAAACAGCTCCGATTGTTTTGAGCAACGCCTTTACCAAACTTTTTCAGGGCTCTTACTCAAATTTCTCCTTTAATTTAAGGACACTTTACGGGGTACAAACATTTACTGTAGATTTGGGCAAATGGAAAAAAATAGCAAAAAATTGCTAATTCTTTCTGATAAATCCTGCATTGTAGATCTTTTGTGGGAAGTCAATTTGAAAAGCTAATAATTTGAGATTACTTGAACAATTCCTTTAGAAAAGTCCACTTTTTTTAATCCGTCACAGTATGGTGTTGCAAACATTTTGGGCATTTTTTTTCTATCACATCCAAAGTAATGAAATTATTGAATAGATTTTGTTTTTAATTTTCCTAAAAATAAATATGTGAAAAGCAAATTCAAAATAGGTTGAGGTCGTCATTATCTTTTATGATTGTTGTGCACACAAAAACACAAAACTTCCTGCTACAAAATGCTGAATTTGTGGTTTCTCCTGCTCAAAGTACTCAATTTTACTTGTTGCTAACATAAAATTGAAAGTCGTTGTTTCAGTAAACAAGGACTTTCGACACAGTCCTAGTTGAGGTAATATTTGGAAACCTGCAACAAAACAGGAGTGAACATTTGCTCTCACTACAGCCACCCAATGTAACTCAATTTATAAGGCGGGCTACTAAAGGTTTTATTTGTAAAACACATTTTTTCTCACCGCAATTTTTTTTTTTTTTTTTTTGTATTTAAAACTATAAGATGCTTCATAAAACTTACAAAAAGTGGAACTTGTAAGGTAAGCAACTTAAGTTTTTATTTGGAAAACTGTGTTGTTGTTTTTTTGGGTTTTTTTTGTTTTACTTTGTATTTAAATCTATAAGATGCTTGATAAAACTTATAAAAAGTGGAAAAAGACACCCCCCCACCCGGCTTCAGTACACACACACCACATGCAAAGGGCACACACTGCTGCGTCCTACAAGAGGTGATTGATGAATTCAGGAAGGGGCTCTGGAGAAGAGGAAATCCAGTCTGGGTCAGACTTCATATACACATCCATCCATGGGCACCATCTGTATGCACTCATAGGTCACACTCTATGAGGTCAGTATGTGTGCTCTCTCCTCTAACACACACACACACACACACACACACACACACACACACACACACACACAGGAACCTGATGCGATGCTTCTGACATGCGATATGGCTCCACCTCATGCTGTTTATTATATAATGTCTTTTCCGCCCCGTCTCTCCAGCGTGGGTGAGACAAAAGGAGGAAGGTGAGTGTGGCACGCTGGCACTCTCAGACTTGGCGTGCCATTGCGGGACCAGCATGCGGCCGTTTTTTTGACAGCAGCCATTACCACAAATAATTGAACAGCAAATGAAGACAAATGATATGATTGCAGAGCGCGTCCCAGCAGTCAATCGTCTATCTTGGTGGTTCCCATTCAAAGCCATTGATCAGCTTTACAACCTAAGTAGCCGGCCAGGAAACTAAATGGTGGAGATCAATGCTATTTAACAGATTATTGACTGCTGACTGGTTGCCTAGGATCAGAACAGAAAGAGGGCGACGAAGAAATGACCAAGTAAAGGAAAGGGAGCACAAAAAAAGAAAACATAGGAACTGTTTTTTTTTTTTGTTTTTTTTTCTAAGCTTGTGTGATGATAAATGGGGAAGAAAGACACCGAGATAGCAGCGAGCGAGGAGAGGAACAGTTGCTCGTGCAGAGTTCTGAGATGAATGTGTATGATCATGTGCATTTAATGAAGAAGAAAAGTAAAAAAATAAAAAAAAGGTGGAAAAAGGACCATTACTGGAAGAAAAATACCCCGGCATACAGTTGGATTTTGTGTTTATGTGTCTGCGGCACACCTGAAGACTCCACAATAAAGCAAAGATCAGCTCAAAGCGAAGGAATCTGACCAAAAATCTCCCGGCGCTTTCCACTCGTCTTTGTTCAGATGATTCTTGACGGAGCCTCGGAGAAGCGCGCAGGCTGGCGAATAACAACAGCTGCACGTACCGCAATTACATGCCTTTGACTGCATCCTCCTTCATGTGCCTATTGCAACTGTCTGTGTTTGTAATGAACAAGGCCGACTCGAGCCGGCCGTCGTCGGTTTTCAGGCGCCGAGCGTTTGTTGGGCTCTTTACACAGAGCTCTTCAGTCAATGAAAATGAGGATCACCAAGTGGAGATTGATTCACGAGAGGGAGACACCCAACCTCTGAATGGGGTTCTGTGTATTCAAGAGCATAAAGTGGAGAACATCAACAATCCCAAAGTGCTGTAATGTTTAATACACACATTGGAGTGTTTCCATGGCGGCTGGGGCCAGCGCTGGTGGCTGATTTATGTCAGTGAGTATGCCTTTATGGTTGTGCAACTCTGAAAAGCCACATGTGGATTTATTTGAGCTTCAGAAGGGACTTTTCCACCAAACAGGTTCCAGTTTGCCCAATTACTTGCTTAGCACCGGTTCTATGCACTTGTGCTGAAGCTATAAACACGGTTTGGAGCTCCATTTATCAATACAGGTCAGAGATTGGAAGCGTAAAGACCGTTCGCAAACCCCGACTTTAGCTTAAAACACGGTGCATAAACAAGATGGGTGTTACTAGGACAACTATTTGTGGGGAATAACATTGCAAATCAATTAATTTGTCTGAAAAAACTCCCTTCACTCTGCATGTTGTCCTCTATAGAAATACAGAATAAAACAAACAAAGGATCAAACATTCAGTAAAAGAAAAATGGTGTGGCTTTAGGGCAACTCTATGCCATTTCTGACCTAAATTTACTACTTCAGAACTGGTTAGTGTATCCCTGAATATTATAAATAAACACCTAAACCTTTTGTCAGGCAATTTTCTTTATTGCATTATTTCAAAATATGCTGGGGTCCAACAGGTTTAACTGAGTACATTTGCATCTCTGTCCACGCATTTTCTATAGAACATAGATCTACACTTCACAATGTAGATCTACATTGTGTCTTCAGCTATTTTCTAACTGATCTGTTGGTATGTTCAAGTTGATGTCCGTTTGGTCGACTCATTTGTGATCAAGCTTAAACTTCCTGGTTGATGTCTTAAGTTGTTTCTTCAATATTTTCCATTTAATGTTTTTCCTCAAGGCTTTATGAAGTGAAAATAGTCCTTCCTACCACAAAACACTCAAACCATGATGCTGCCGCCCCCTGATTTGGTATTCTGAGCAAAAATATATTAAAACTATACTTTAAAGTGTAAAAACATTAGTAGAGCTTAACCATTAATATCAACTTAAATATTTTGTCTTTACTGAAATGCTGCCAGAAAAGTTTTAGCAACACTTGAAATAGTCGATCCATTAAGGTTGAGTCAACTCAGAGTTTAGTTGGAGCCGTAGTTTATGAAAGGAAGCTCACTCCCTGATATTGATGACATTAAATTAAGTCGATAGAAAATTGGATATGATCATATCTAGAAATAATAATGTAAAGCAAAACAACAACAAAAAAAAACTATAAAAAGGTATCAAATCAATGAATTGTCTGGGCCTGACATCGAGGTTGCATCAATGAGTCCATTAGTGCCCCGAGTGATTGATTTGATCAGGAAATCGGAAAACCACTGACCCCACTGGCTGAGCCACTCCAAGCATTCGGCATGCCGCAGTGAGTGAGTCTTTATCATGACACACAGAGTGTCTGCATAGTATAGCATGAGGTCACCAGGTAAATGCTGCCACATTTGGGTCAAACCGGGCTAAATTCAGTAGCCGCGGTGCTTTGTTTTGCATCTCTGTAGATTTTTTTTCCAACATGTTACAAAAAAATTTCTTGCAGCCTGCCACAGATCACATTACATACCCACATTATCAAACGTGTACAAAGGAAATGCTGCAGCGTTAAGTACTTATAGCTGTGCATCAATACAAGTCATACATAATGCAGACATGCAGCGGTGTGACGACGTGATAGATTCAGCTCAGATTCTGGTCCAGCTCCTTCCAATCCTCATTACTAGAAAGTTACATTAAACCAAAACAACACAGTGTTCGTGCTTTGAAACAGAGAAAAAGTGGCCAAGCTTCAGTGAGTATGAATGCAGACTGAAACAAGGCTGTGGACATGCAGCCTGCGTGTGTGTGTGTGTGCGCGTGTGTGAGCGAGAGAGAGTTTCCTTCTTTATGTGCCTTTGCTTGCGTGCGTGCGTGTGCGTGCGTGCGTGTGTGTGTACACATTTCCCTTGCCTTTTTTCAGTTCAGCAGAACCTCATTAATTCAGCAGGAATGGAAATCATTTCTGCATGGAGAGCACAGGAGACAGAAGGAGACGGAGAGGAAGACGCATGGAAGGGTGGGTGGGAGTGTGTGTGCGTGTGTGTGGAGGTGTGTGTGGGGAGTGTGGGGGTGCCAGGCCCCAATGAATACTGAAATTTCTTTATTGGAAATCATCCCACTCAAAAATAACTTCCGACAAAATTACACAACAATTTATCGTGTTAGAGAAATAATTCCACACTAAAACACGAGCGTCTTCTCAGCAGCCTGCTGCGTGACTCTGCCCTCTAATTGACCGCTCTTGGGATATAACACATACGCCTTATCTCAGCTTGGATCTACCCAGAGTTAAATCTTACAAGATTCTTTACAGTTCCTTCTGAAAATGGAGGCGGCAAACAACCAAACACAGCTCATGTCCAGATGGATACATTAATAAAAAGGTAATCGTCCTCATGTAGCAGCAGATCAGAGCGGAGCCTCCCTCCCCCGTCGATCCCGAGGCCCGCCACCAGACAATATGGAGCAGACAGTAATCTGGCCATGCACTGAAGAGATTACAGCATCCAGCAGAACCGTTCGGCAGAAGAGGAGAGCAGCTCGACTGGGTCCAGCGGCTGCTTTTCTCACGGGGAAACGGACACCCCGGGTGATCGGCCAAAACAACACAAAGCGGCGTAACAAGAAAAACACGAAGCAAGCAGCCGGAGCCTCCTGTTTCTCTGTAACTCGCCGAGCGACGGCTGGAAGCACACAATCCTTCAGAGCGAGCTGACCTTTTTAGGAGGCAACAGAGTGCAGAACAGTCCGCCATAGTCCATCTCTATTCCAAATGTCAATTTTCACACTGAAGATGTGATCAGGCTCGGTTGGACGGGACACATGAAGGGACCGGCACATGTAGTGCGTTAACAAACCGTCTGGGTTTCTTAAAAACTGGGATTTTGCATACAGACCGTGCAGCCCTGTGGACAGGCAACGAGGCAACGAGGCAGATGCGCTGCCCTATTTATCCACTGAACTTAATCATAACAGATATAAATAACTGATCTGAGGGGCTTACATCCAGACAGACGAGTCGAGGTTGGAAGTTCATGCAGTGCAGTTGTTGCTAAGTACATGAGGTGGATTTTTTGTGATTTTTTCAGTCCTCTCAGAGTTATTAACCCCAAACGGCAGCAGGGCAGCCTGCACGCCCATGCGCTGACCTCCAGGCCGTCTAACTGCGGCTGCACAGCTCATTCGGCGGAACGCATCAAATCCACACAGAGATACACTCATATCAATTTTCTAAGGAGCAAATCATTATCTCCAGACAGTTTGGGCTGTGGGAAATCTGAGCGGTTCTTTAGAGCGGTTCTATTCTTCTCCTTTTACTCTAATACCCCTAAATTAAATCCAGTGAGATCGACTGTCTAAGTAAATAGTCTACCTTCCTCCATTCAAAAATTATAAGAATTCTCCAAAACTGACAGGCTGTGCAGCGAGACAATTAATTATGAGAACCAGTCAGGAGATCAATGGCAATTCTGGAGGAGCTGCAGAGATCCACAGTTCAGGTTAGAGAATCTGCCAACAACAGGACACGCTTTAATGATGCACGGAAAGAAATATAACCTTTGTGGAAGAGAAGAAAGAGGAAAAACAGTCTTGTAAGAAAGGCAGTTTGCTCTGATCAGATACAAAATTGAACACATAATGTTCATGGTGGATACTTTTCTTTAACAAAAGACCAAGAAGCCAATCAGAAAGGATAAAAATGAAAAAGCATGCAAAAATGAAATATCCACACATACAGGAACAAAACCTGTCAGAGGCTTTCAAAGACTTGGGATCGAAGCAAAGGTTCACATTCCAGCAGGAAACTTGTGGCCAGTGGTACAGAGGAATAGTTTGGACCATATGTACATGTTGGACTGGCCCAGTCAGCATCCAGACTTAAATGAATTGAAAACAAGAGGTAAAAAAAAAAGGATGTTCACAAATTCTCTTCATTCAATCTGAGTGAGCTTCATCTTTCTGATTTTGCAAAGCTAATATCCACAACAGGAAACGCTGATACGTTTTACCTACGACGGTCGAGCCATCACATAAAATCACAATAAAATGCATTGAAGCTTTTCGCTGTAAAGTTGCTG
The DNA here is from genome assembly GCF_001443285.1 of Poecilia latipinna. NCBI lineage: Eukaryota > Metazoa > Chordata > Actinopteri > Cyprinodontiformes > Poeciliidae > Poecilia > Poecilia latipinna. The sequence continues at coordinate 235,671 of NW_015113034.1, forward strand.
TATGAGTTCACCGTCTTTGAGCTGTAAAATGAGTGTGTGCACATCAAACGGGCACAAACAAAAACCCATTTCCATTGTTATGTAACTTTTACCATGAAACCCAGCTCATCCACATCTGCCCGCTGTCTGGGCCATCAGCAGCTTTTCACAAACAGCTTTAAAACTGTGGGAACAATCCGAGATGGCCATTTAAGGCTGCATGACTTATGTACTCAGCTTAAAATGTTTTGGCTGGCCATCGGCTTTGTTGCTTTAAAAAATGGACCAGGTTCCAAAGCACTAAGAGATCTGCTATTATTATCTTTAAACAGGAATTTATCTCCACAGTGTTGAGCCATAATGAGTTTGACAAGACAAAACCTAAAGGGGGGGGCTTTACGAACCATTTATTAAAGTGATGCATAAAGTGTTTAGGGAAGCTGCCATTGTTATTTCTACAAGTAACTCGCCGATAAAGATGTTGTGTCAAGGCTAAGAAGGAATGCTGAGACATTTCGGTTTCTTGTTTTATGTGTTTTCAGTCATGAGTGGATCAGAAGCTCATGCAGTGTAAGGAGTGACTGAAATGAGCTCACCAAAATCGGTCCAATAAATATTGAGTAATTAGGAAGACTTTAAAATTGAGGAATTACGACAGAGTAGCATTAAATATATATCAGAGTAAATCTAAAAGCCCAAATTCAAGTCAAGTACAGAAAGCTCAAAATAGTGGCAGCTCTGTGGTAACAGTGTTATTTAACAGCTCCAGTTCTTCTTCAAGTGAACAGGAGAGAAAGTTCAAGAAAGAACAAACTCCTGAAGCTAGAACAAGACAAATGAGGGAGATCAAGAGACTTAAACAAAGGAGGATGGCTTGATCTTGTAATCATAGACAGGAAAATGGGAAACAAAAAAGGTGTTGACGTGTCATTGTAATCTGAGCACAGAAGAGACAAAAAGTAATTAGAAACTGACCTTTACTGCTTCATTCTGTTGTCTAACTTTCTTTTTTCTGTTCCTTCTCTGCGGCTACGTACAGCATTGTAATATCATTCCATTCCTACAGGTCAGTGATATACTGATATTTAGGGAAGCCTCATTCATCTCAACCAATATAAACAGTGCAGTTCTTGCAACGAGGCGACAGTCTGAGGTTTACCATTTAGGAATGAAAATAAACATTTAGTCTGTTTTGAAGCAATTCGCGATTTAGTTTGAATAAAGCTAATAAACAAACTCATGTTTTGGACTGTCTAGTATTTGCATCCACCAAGTCTCAACAAATCTTCTCAGAATTTGAAAAAAGTCAGGAAGTCATCCCTCCGTGAAATCCTTTTGAGATCTTAGCTGCAGATCTTAGCTCCGACACTGACTTGTTTGCGGGGAATCGTCCAAGAGAAAACATTCAGAGAGCAGCAGCTGTGTGAGTGGAAATGCCTCGTCGACGTCAGAGGACGATGGAAAGGCGTCGGAAGCTCAAACAACCCACCCATCACAACCACGGTAAGTAGAATACCATCTCTGACTGCTGAGCATGTCGAACCATGAGCAGACGGACAACGGCGGCAGAAGACCGCACCAGGTGCCGCTCCTAGAACAGGAGAGGGAGGCAACCTGCACTGACTCACTGAAATTGAACAGTAGCAAATTATAAAAACTGCGTGAACCGACGAGTCTCCGTTTTAGCAGCAGCATTCAGATGGTAGGGCCAGAATTTGTTGTAAACAACATGAAGGCATCGATCCATCCTGCCTCGTTTCAGCGGTTCAGACTGGAGGGGAAATCAGATTTAAATTGTAACGTTAAGGGAAGTTGGACAACGTACTGCCTGCTTAAGCTCTTTTATCATGAATAACTCTTAATTTTCTTAAAACCAACACTTAATATTTTGGATATGTTGGACACTGCTGATCACACCAAGGCTCTTAAGTTGTTTTTTTTTTTGTTGTTATTATTGTTATGCTGAGACGATTGTAAAATCACATTGTAACCCCCATAAATTGATTTTCCTTCCTTCTTTTACTTCTGTCTGACATTGTTCCCTCCTTATTCTTAAATATAATCTAAGGATTTATTTTTAACAGCTACAACCTGATAAATGCATTTCTTACTTTTATGGGTATATGTGCAATTTGGAGGTGTTGTTCCTTCTACAACACCTTCCAGTTGGAAGCCCAGTTTACTCTGGAACTAAGCGGGTTACTTTACCTAAATATTAGTAACATAGTAATGTTAACATAGTAAATATTTAATTTGGAGTTACATATTTAGCTACATATGTATGTGTGCGTATGTACACAAAAAGAAAAAGTGCACTGCTTGAGAGTGTGATGAGTGTTTTGACATCAGGGGGCAAAAATGAAGGTGCAGCCTACAGACGGATGCTAAGTGTACTAAGACTAAGGAACAGGCGTGGTGATGAAAGTGGTGGGGGGGACTGAGGTTATAATCGTAAGTAGTCTGGAGAACTAAAGGAGCCAGGTGTGGCGGCCGTCGCAGAGGTAATCAGTGCACCAATGGGGAGTCATTTCTTTCATAGCGAGCGCGCTGCCAAAGTACCTGGAATAAAAATAATCATTACGCTGCATTAAAGTCGCTGTCTGTAAATATGCCCAGGGCGGCAGTAAAACACGCTCACGGTGGCCCATGCACCTTAAAGCACACATGTGTGAATATGTAAAAGCGCACATATGGAAATGACATTAATCTAAATGTTTCTAGGGTTGGGATTTTTTTCTGCACAAATGGTGAAAAAAAAAAAAATCTAAATTTTTCTGCTGATTTGCTGGCTTCATGCAGTCATTGCAAGAAAAAAAAAAGAAAAAAAAAAGCCGAGCTTTTAACAGAAACTGTCCTCCAAATATATAATCCAACTTGCTCAAAGCCAAATAATTACCCCCACCCCTCCTCTGAAACTTATAAGTGTTATTTTAGCAACAGAAATCCCAACAGAGGCTTCAACTGGATCTCTTTCACACATTTACTCTGCCTCTCAGCATAGCTGCCTTTAGAAAATCGGAGGATTAAGTCTGCATTTAGCAGAATTTAAATTGCAAATAAGGCTTTGTAATTGTTTTAGTTTAATCCAAGCAGGGAGGGCCCCACTGTAATGCAAAGTTTAGGCACAAGAGCATCTCGGTTCATCTGAGGAAAGCCTGTGCTTGTGTCACAGATTGGTTCAATGACACTAAAGGAAAGGGTCCAACTAGCTTTCTGCACACACACGCACACACACACACTGAAACATGTACATATGCACCGACGCTGGAAGATGCACTCCTACACAGCACTTGAACTGAAAAGCTCGGGGTAGCCAGTTTATTTTGGTCGTGAGTTTGGGTGCCCAGCTGGTACTTGAGACTGGTGGACTGGCAGAGCAGTGGCAGACAGAAGACGCTCTCACACACAGACACATGCTGAGTGCCAGGGACACACAGCGCCAGGCTGCAGCGTCTGCCAACAACAAGCCTGCCCACTGTTACAAAGACAGACCGAGCCTGAGGAGCAAGGCCAGGCAGAGTTTGACAGAGGGGCAGGAGCAAAGTAAAAGTGGACCAAGAAAAGAAGAAAGACGGGGCGCCAAAGAGTTATTTACGTTGCTCCTGTGATTTTCAAGGATTTCATTACTCTGGTTTCTTAATTTGCACAGCTTCACTGAGTTGGAAGAGTCAATTTAGTCAGTAGTGGAACTTGTTTTAGACTAAATTACAGCTGTGCAAATCTCCTACCACGCTCAATGTGCTTTTGGTGGTAGCACAAGATGAATAGGACTTCTTAAGTCAGCTAAAGATGCTTAAAAATTGCATCTGGCCATTTTGGTTAGCGAGAACTGCTTTCAATGAAAGCACTTCTTTTCCTGCTACACATGTGTTGATGGTCAGATATTCTCTCTAAACGATAGCTTCCTCCACAAACCAACTCAAGTTGTCGACTTAGGTCCCTTTTGCCGCCTCTGTTTGTTTTGTTAAAGGACTGAGGCAGCAAAGACAGGATTGAAGACAACCCGACACTTTTACTCTTCAAGTTCCCTGCGAGGGCGAACACTTACACTCGTGTACGTCATGAAGAGATTTTAGATGTTCTGGGCAGCCAGTTGTTTGGCAGAGACTGAAAAGCTCTGTCCCAATACTTGCACGTTCACCTTTGTGACCTTAAATGCGCGGATCGATCCGTTGAAGGGTACGAGAGCCTAGCGTGCCCCAATTCCTTGGTGGTCTTTTGCCCCCTTTGCACCCTTCATCCAAACTTCAGCTACGTCCACATCCAAGCGGACTTAGGCGAAGTGTATTACCCACAATTCATTCCTGCATGAGACATTTTGATTTAAAAGGTGGAAATATGGCAATGTTCATCAAACAAGCTGTATCTGTTTCCAGCCATGACGTATTGAAATGGTTTTTGTTTCACTCCACTGTACAAGTGTGAACACGATCGAATTTTGCTCTGTATTCAACAAGTCATAGAAAAGCATATTTGAACAGTCAGATTTCTCCTGCGATCACTTTGGAAAACAAAAATATCTCTACTGTAAAAAAACAAAACAAAACAAAACAAATGTTGCACTTGTGCTATATCACATCTTTATTTTCTTTGTCCTACCTTCATACAGTTTTTTTTAAATTGTGTGAGTAAAGAGCAATTATAGACCTGCTTAAAATCTAGCAGTCAAACTTCTGTTAAGAAATCAAAATACTAAATAGTCTTGAATATATATAAACTCATACAGCTACTATATGAGCTCCAGGCTGAGCCGTCTTAATTTAGGAACCTGATGTAAAAGAAGGAAATGGCCTCTGATCTGTCTGTGGGTGTTAACCTACAGGAGTGTATGTTTAAAGATAGTTTCTGCTTCCTTGGATTTGACTGACAATCCCTCTAACTATCATCACAGCTTTAGATCTAATGAGGAATGGCAGTAATATAGAGCTGCAAGCCCCCCCCCCCCCCGGCCCCCCTTTCTTTTTTTTTTTTTCCTCAGCGAGGAGAAAAGACACGGAGCTTCATAGGCGCAAAAAAGTTGATTCACTGAAAAGAGATTTACTCTGTGAAACTGTGCAATTCTCCGTAATTTAAGGACAAAAGTTGAAGGGGAGAAGCAGAAAAAAAGCCTTAAAAGTGGAATCCACTTTTTTGGCATTTGTGCAGGTTAGAGTGTTGCATAATCACAGCTGACAAAAATGTGATAAATGTAAACCATTTTTTTTTCAATTATTGAAACTCATTTTATTTCCTGAAATTAGCAAACTGGAGTTGAAATGATAGTCAAATGAGTTAGCACAGAAGGCAGCATTCGTTCAAAGTGTTCATGGGCATTAACGGATAACTGGGTTAGGGAAATTAAATGGGACTGGGATGGATGTAAAGTCTTCAGCCTCCACAATATCTAGATTGATAACATTTACGGCTGGTCTGACTAGCAGGACAGCTTGCGGGAGGCTAACACCAAAAGTCAGATAAAGTAGGAAAAACGCAAACTTCATAAGGAGTTCTGGGTGTTTTCGGACACTTGTCTCCACCTGAGCATTGTTACATCTTCAAATCCTTTTTATTGTGTGTGTGTGTGTGTGTGTGCGTGTGTGTGTGTGTGTGTGTGTGTGTGTGTGTGTGTGTGTGTGTGTATGTGTGCGTCTCCGCTGTATCGCCCTGTGTCATTTATCTGTCTTCATGTGTCCGTCTCCATGTCTGTTTCTGTCAAACAGAGATCCAGCAGCTTGTCCTTACAGAGTTGAGATCAAATGCTAAACCGCAGCTCAGCACAAGCCTGCACAGAATGAACCTGCAAGGGAGGCAACCATAAACAATATTTGATCTCGTGCTTCTGTCACTTCTAGACCTCCGCACACAGACACAGCTTGAGGGCAGCATTTTCAGGCTTTGTTGCCTCCCTCAGATGGAGGAAGGCATACACACAGACACAGGAGCGGACTGGCCTTTTTCATTTAGGCTGTAACAACGGTAAACAACGCCGCACAAAGGCAGCGTCCTCTCGCTCAGCCTGCTGCCTGCACTCCACGTGCTGTTTGATATTAAAAGACAAAACAGGTGTGAATGGAGGAGGAGAGATGGCGCCGGGGATGGTCGGAGGACGGACAGAGTAGGACGCAACGTTATGGTCTAAATCTGGAAATAACCGGGAGAATCTGTATGAAGAAGATATCAAAGCAAGCCGAGTCCAGGTTGCATCCTCTGTCTATACCCGCTCCTCCTGCAGTATGGGTGTTATTATTATTCCTGCATGTCGTCATGCCGCTTCACTCCTTCCCTCGAGCGAGGAAGCGGGCACCGCTGGCATCCAGCCAGATTAGCCAATCAATCTCCTCCAAGAAAGAGAACGTGGAACAGAGAAGAAAAGAGAGAAAGAGCAGCAGGAGAGGTCTGGAGGAGGGATGGAGAAAAAGACCTGAGAGAAACTGAAGCGGGGCAAGATAGTGTAGGATGAGAAAAATTGTGCCTTTGAAAGAAGAGCAGACTGATAAAGGAAAAAAAAAAAGAGAAGGAGAGCGGTTGAAAGTGAGCACCTGGTGCAGCAACACAGCAAGCGGCAGTGATGGAAAACACACAGAATACCGCACACGGCGTCCAGACAAAAGCTCGGCCATCAGCGGTTGTTTACAGAGCGCAGCTCCTCCCCTCCTGCCACCTGTTACTGTGGTTGAGCCGAACAAATGTTTAACCCTCTCAAAAAGTCCCCCAGCAACAGCCAGCAGAGCATCTCCATCCATCTGCAGACTGCCACTCCGAGCTCAGCAGCTCAGCTTAGTGCACTTCTTCCTCCGTATCTATTCATGTGGACTAATCGATCAGGAGCCGAAACGCTGTGACGAGTGTCACCAACTACTTTGACCACATGTCAAACACTCCTCTAGTTAAAAAGCTGGACTTGTGTTTCTGTTGGGTTGTGAAATGTAAGGTTTTCTGATATTTACAGTGTTTTCTGAAATTAGAAAACCTTCATTTCTTCCAATGTAAGACCAAAAGTGGAACTGGTTAAAATACCTGACGAGGATAATTTGTAATAAAAGGAGAACAATGATCAGGCTTTGTTTAAAATGTTATGCTGGTCATAGTTCATCACTTTTTGGACCCTTCTTGTTTCAGTACAAACATTTACAGTAAATGTAAACATTTAAAAGTAAACTTACTTAGTATTTAAAAATATAAAATTCTCATACAGCCATGAAGATTTAATTTGGATTTTGATAGATACACTTACAGAAAAAGACTGACTGCACAGCAACAGGTGTGTTGAGTGCTTTGTTACTCTCAGATCCATTACTCACTTGATAAGGTTGGTAAGTTAATGCAGCAGCAACCACTCAGCAAGTGACTGAATGATTAAATCCACCTGTTTAACAGGCAGATCAAATACTAAAAACCTTATTTTTTACTGATTGAAATTGAAAACTGGGACTTTTACATGTCTGCAAACGCATCACTGCTGTGTTTTGATGCAGCTTTTTCAGTTTTTTAAAATTTGCAGTCAGCTTAGCTGCTGGATTAGCGCAAAGTTTATTTTTAAGTTTCAGTTCTCAGACAGAAAGTCTGAATTCAGTTGTTTACATTTATTATGTCAGAGAAAGCATATAATCAGTGTTTTAATTAACCTTTGACCTGGATACAAGGCTTCTGACTGCTGGCTAGTTTGCATTTCCATGCCAGAGCCGGCGTTCCCTATTAAAATAAAACAAAAAGGAAAACAAACCTCTAAATTATTAATGACAGAATTAAACAAGAAAGCCAAAAGACTCTAATGTGGAGACGCCTCAGCACCATCAGTGCATTTCAAGATATTCAGGAAACAAATAAAATCTGAAACTCAAGATTTAATGTAGTCAATAAACCAATAACTCAAACCATAATAAAACCAATGTAAACACACTGAGCACTTTACATAAGTAAAAAAAAAAAATTTGATTTTCACCTTTCAATAACTGAAAAATAC
>NW_015113034.1:246586-267665 GCF_001443285.1 Poecilia latipinna
AGACTCTAATGTGGAGACGCCTCAGCACCATCAGTGCATTTCAAGATATTCAGGAAACAAATAAAATCTGAAACTCAAGATTTAATGTAGTCAATAAACCAATAACTCAAACCAAAATAAAACCAAAGTAAACACACTGAGCACTTTACATAAGTAAAAAAAAAAAAAAAAAAAATCTGATTTTCACCTTTCAATAACTGAAAAATACTATTAGTAAATCTCTTACAGTAAATTGTTGTCTATTTTTCCTCTTAAGCTTGATTGTCAGAATAAGAACATGGTAAAAAAATATCAAGGGAAACAAACAACTCTTCTCTCTACACACAAAATGCTTTTTTGATTTCCTCCTGACTTTTCTGCCAGCTATCATCATCTTCATCAGTCGACCAGGAGCTCGCCGGAGTCGGTGAAGTGCTGTGACGCATTTGTGGCATTAAATCTGTGACTCTCCGCAGGCGGTGAACCCAGCCTCGCGAGAGTCGCAGATGTTTGGGGTCGCGACCTCCAGCTGGGGCGAAGCAAAAAAGTCTGCAGCGAGGCCGAGCGTGACGTTTCCTGAAAGACTCGGTTTGTCCCAGACCGCGAGAGCGTGTGCTCGCGCTCACACGCCGGCCGAGCGCAAGACAAGAGGCTTCTTCTTTACGCGCCACGGGTGTGTGTGCGCAGATGTGAGTTCCTGTCCGTCCGTAAACATGTTTGCCTTCTTCATCACAAAGCTCGCATGCTTTAATCACTCATATTGCATTACAAAAGACGTGCTCTTATAATCAAACACATTTCCTCAACAAAGCGCTCTTTTGAGGATCGTCCAAATTCCCAAAGAGAAAGAGGACTGCAAGATGTGCCAAACTCTTTTAGGAAATAAACATGATTAAAAGGCAATGTGAAGAGGAAGGCTGAAATACAAATCAGAACAATTAAGAGAGGAAAAGATTACTTTGCAAGACTTCAGGCTCTTTATCATACGCTACCTCACTCGGTTTGAGTGTGTGCATTCATTTGCATAAGAGTGTGGGTGTGTGTTATGCACATAAGCCTTGCTGCATGTGGGAGTGTTTACATGCAACCTGTAAAGTGATAAACAGAAAAGTCCCGATTTAAAGGTGAAGCCCAGCAGCTACCCAGACAGGCAATGGGCTCCAGTTCTGGGACTGCGTCCAGAGATCCAATTCCACCATACTCCCCCTGGATTATCTGTCAACCAGTCTCCCAGATCTCTGGATTAGCACATTATTTTTCAGTATCTCTCCCCAAACTCAAAGGTCTGGTTTTCGAGTCTCCACCACTGCTGTCGGCGAACGACGTGAGACGTGGCTAGAAATCAAGCCGAACCGAGACGCGAGAATCCAGATCTCTAACTAAGACCGCCGCACTCGCTTCACGTTCCCTGGCAACCAAATTAGCTTTAGGGAAACCGGGGATCTAAATTTCAATTTACGGTACTTTGCTCATATTTTTCTCATTGTCATCTCAGTGCAGATATTCCAGAGAAGACAACAGATTACTTCTAAAAGACGAGTCCCGGTCTATCCTTCACACGTTCTCCTTTCGCCATCCTCGTCAAGCGGCACGCAGAACGAAGCGTGTGCAGCTCCTGGGAGCCGTGTTGTTTTTCACTGTGTAATCCGGGCGGACTCGGGGGAACGAGGGATCCGTTATCAGCAAGGGGCCGTGATGGAGACTCGATCAGGCCGTCTGTCTGCGGGGACCGGGGGAGCCGAAGTTAATCAGAGACCGACAGACCCCTCATTACCCCGAGGATTCACACACTGCGACCCTGACGGGCTCTCCGTCTCTTCCTGTCGCACAGACACACACTTACAGAAAGCATGAAAGCTCGCTCACACCTTCACCTTCTCTTTTTAGTCATCAGCGGGAGCTCCGCCACACCCTCTGGGATCTTACTTCCGACTAAGTTCAACGCCAAGAATCAGCTGAAAGCCAAAGGAAATACGGCTTAACTCTTTCTTTCTGATCAACATGTCCAGCCCCTCTTTTTAAGGTTACTTTGCGATGCACATTATACAATTAATCTTCAACTCAACATGTTTTCTCAGTTAATGAAATTATGATGTTTATTTATTCATGAAACCCATTTAATCCTTGCGAGGTTTCAGTGAACTGGTTTCAGTCTGTTAGTGGTCAGTGGCTGAGGGTTTTGCTGCGCTGCACAGAGTCAGACGCAAGTCAGTTAAACTAAAATGCTTGGTTTTGTGTTGTGGGAGGAAGCAGGGCAAACCCAGAGAAAACCCAAACAAGCGTGCAAACTCCACATACAAACCCCTCAGCCAGGACAGAAACTCTGGACTTTCCTATTGCAAAACAAAAGTGTTAACAACTACAGCATCGAGCACATAAACAGAGGCTTAACAGTTTTGACAGATTAAATTAGCCCTCCATGTTGAACATTCGATTAGTCTGACATCCTGAACTTGAAACCAGGCTAAAAGTCAAGCCACACTTCAAGTCTTTAAAAAAAAACAAAAAAAAAACAATACAATCGGACCTCTTAGTCACTATTTCTGTCCAGTTAAACCTACTGTTGTTTGATTTGAGGTGCATTCACACAGCACTTTTGCATCAAGCAGTCACAACAGCTGGGAATCCGGGGCGCTCATGCAAGAAGCTGCCCAGTGCGAGCATCAAGAGAGGTGATGTGGCTCTGTGTATAAAAGACAAATGCAGCAAAACAGAAAATAAAAAATAAAAAAAGGCAGCAGAGAACGAAAGAGTATGCTGACCAGCTGGGCTTCCTCAGAAGCAGAGCCAGGTATTGCGAGGATTTAAATGTTTTAAGATCACTTTTTATCTGTCATTTCCTCTCTGTTTCACTGGAAAGTCGTTTTTTTGTTGTTGTTGTTGTTGTTGTTTGTTTTGTTTTCTGCCTATGAGCAAACCACGTCAGCGTTCCTTTTGTAATTGAACCAAGACCCCGCATTTTCAACCCGGAGCTTGCTCGTTCGGTTCACAGCAGAGTTCAGATAAAGCTTTCTGCAGAAATGAACTCTCCTGTTTAAAGGGTGCTAACGTGAGGGAACCCCCTAAACTTTAATTTGACACATTTTTCCATGTTTCGTGTCTCTTTCTCTGCTGGCTAATTTTAAGCAGTGAAGGACTTCAGCACATGTGAACAACAGCAGAAGTCAGACCTACACATTAAGCCATATATTGACCAGCGCTGTCAAACCATAGCCATTAAAGAGCTGACACGCAGGAATCCAGCTGGCCTACCTCTGGAGAAAGGTGTAGGAAATTATATGGCATTTAGATTAATTAGACACAGTTGTCAGACTTAATTAACTACTAGGTTTAATTAACCATGTAATTAATCTTATGGTGGTCCAACACATGTACACGCGCAGACAAGCACGGAGGCAAACACACACACACACCCAACCAGTGCCCACATAGATATGAATAGTTCATGCGCAGCAAATGTAATCTGTTCAGCCGACAAGCGCTCGCACTTTTTTCTGTCAAACCTCACAAGAGAGTTCAGCTGAATGGGTGAATGGCTACGAGCTAAAACAGCCTGAATGAAGAGCGCGTGGTAAGAATAGCACCTTTAATCCATTTCAGGTTTAACTCCTGCCCTCGCAGGATGGTAATCTTACAGCTGAAGCAGCAGCAGCTCATTCAGTCAGCATCCGCACACCTATGTAATCCTTTATCAAACACGCGCCAGGTAACACGCTGCCAACGTTTATCGTGGTTCTGACAGGTTGACGGGAGACAGAGCAGAGTTTCACGTCAAAGTAGTCATTTCAAGAGAAATGTGTGCAACTTTTCAAAAGACGAGAGGGTCAGGAGGGGCCACTGACCCTGACCTTTCCCATCGCCAGGTCCGACCCCGGTAGCCATAACAAGCGTAGCCTGGCAACGTCTCCTGCCTCATGTGTGTGACTGAGGGTGTTGGTGCCATTCTGTGGTCAGCCTGCTGCTTTGTGTGTTTCCACTTTACTGAAACCATGAGTGGACCAATAAGCAGCCGGGCATTACCCTGACCTCTGACCTCAGGAAGCAGAGAGTGGCTGGGACCAAAGGGGTCGGAGCAGCCAACGGCTAAGCGACAAATATAAGCCGATGTAACAGCAGGAGTGGGAAAAAGAAAATCATTTCTGATTGTGGCAGGCTATATGTGAAGTAGCAGAAATTCAAAGATGGGACTCCAAGGGTTTTTCCATAAAATATGAAGCTGGTGTTCTTGGGTCATGCATTTTTAAAAGCAGAATATTTCAGCCGTCTGCCTCGCAGTCTGTCCCATCCAGCATTAAAGCTGCATCGCATAAACACTGTCAGAAAACACAGAGCCGCAGCAGCATTATGACAACAATTACGGTCACGCTCTACATGTGCGTGTATGAAATTGTTGGATCTGTACTTGCGTGTGTGTGTGTGTGTGTGTGTGTGTTGGCCATGCTGGAGCAGTATCGGTGGAGTTTACTCACATAGTCATGGAAAGCCTTGGCCTCGCTGGAATGTTCGCATGTCTCCCTCCGGTCCGGGGCGGCGCAGTACAGATCCCAGAATACACTGTGAACACGGGACAAGACAGCGACAACAGTGAGAACGTCTACCAACAATCCATGTATCTGGTGCAGACAGATTTGCACGCAACACACGGAAGGGTAAAACAAACCTCCGTGATGGCAAAAAAAATAGCATAAGCGATACACAAGCAGGAATGGAGTTAACAAGTGATCAAATATTCCTGTAAATTGATTTTTTTTTTTTTGTCTACCTTTGTACAATTCAGATAGAAACGCATACCAAAATCAAACCAAGAAACCTTTACAACTTTTTGCTTCCTTAAGTTTATTTTCCATGATGAAAATGAATTAATAAAGATTTAGAGATAACCTGCATTTGCCTTTAACCTCTTGTAAATATATGAAATATGCCAACAATGACTCAACTCAGATCAAGAAAAGGAGGCGCAGACTGAGGTGTGTGTGCAAACAAAGTGCAAAGCATTTGGTGAAATCAGAAAAAATATATAAGAGTAATTCATGACACTTTTACTTGCATAATAACACTCTGTCTGAAATATTTAAGTCTGGATAAATTGTTTCCCACTAAACTAAAATCTGCATAACTAAACATATTTAATGTCATTTGGTTACAAAAGTGTTGGAAATTTCTGCTGCAGGCATATTAGCCATTATAGTAATAATACATCATCAGTAGTGATAGTAGCAATAGCCAAAACTGCAGTACTACTAGTTTCAACAGAAGCAATTTGAGTAGAAATAATAATAGTAACAGAAATAGTAGCTACATTAATATCTATAATATTAGTAGTAATAGCAATTACATTAAAAGTAGTAATAATAATGTCATCTGAAGTAACAGTTGTAGTTCTTATAGTACTAACAATAATAGGTGCCATGATGACAGCAGCATTAATAATAGCAATAACAGCGGTATCAGTTGTTGGTAACCATGGTAATAACATCAGTAGTAACAGACTGTGCTTCATATACTATCATATATTGTCATGATCCGTGTTTCTGTATATTTATTTTAAGGTTTTTCTGTGTTCAGTTTATGTCCTGTGAGTCTCTGTTTCTGCGTCTTCCCTGTTGATTGCTTCCCAGGTGTGTCTCATTCCCTGATTGCCCTCCCTGTGTATTTAAGTCCACCTGTTGTCTTTGTCTCTTGTCGGTTCCTCGTCTTATGTCAGTTGTTGTCTGTGTCGGCTCTCCAGTAGAACTGTTTAAGTCCTGGTTAGCTTGCTCCATGTTCAGTCTGTCGTCAGTTGCTACCGGTATTTAGCTGTGTGCTAAACTCTCTGCCGTGTCCCCAGTATTTGGACTGTTTGAGCCTTTATTCATCATTAAATTCATCATTTTCTTCACAACCTGGGTCTCAGCGATCATCCTCACCACCTCTCAAACCACCACTCCCTGACATATATACAATATAATCTCTGAAATACTTCTGAAAAGAAGAACACCTTAAGCATTAAACCCAGAGTCTTTCCCCTCCTGCTTCCATAGTTTAACAGTACATGAAGCTCAAAGCTACAGGTACATTTTAGTTCATATTTTAAAAAGTTTTACTTATTAAATCCAGAGTTTTACATCTCAGAAAGCTCATTAGAGTTCCCCCTTCCTTCCCACTTCAGAAACTTAGAGTGATCTCCAAAGAGCTGTTAGCATGAAGGACCTCCAGATGCTCCTCTCTGCCCGCCCTGCCGACCTGCAGGTTACTGACCAATCAGCTCTGATTATGTTACTTACTGTCCAATCAGCCGTCCTCATATAATTTAACTAGAGCAGGTCCAGTCCTCCAGGGCAACAGGGGCCACAAGGTCCCACTCCAAATGGGCCCTTAATTACTGCACTGAAATTAAGTACTTGGTAAGGCAGTCCATATAAAGCACATCTCCTTCCTCACAGTATTGATTTTACGGACCATGCATTTGGAGATCTCAGGAGGGAACATTTTTGCAGTTTTTTAAAGGTGCAAATAAGCTGTTAGCTGTCTTATTTTTGTTGATGGAAGGACGCCACCATAACATTTGTCAAAAGAAAGAAAATATCAATTATTGTCAGAAAGTGGCTCAGTTGCATTCTGCCCTATTTATTTATTTATTTTTTTTAAACACAGCTGATTGATAATTTATGTGGTCCTTCTTTGTTTTGATTTTTTTTTTTTTTTTTTTACTATTTGAGGGATTCAACAAGATAAAGGTCCGACAAAAGGTGTCCTAAAATGAAAAACATGAATAAACATCCCATGTAAACCCTGTAGTACACCATTAAAAAAAAAAAAGCTCAAATTGAAATGTGTCATTAAATTATTTAAACTTTTAGAAGAGAGTCATTGCCCTTGGGTGCTTAGCGCGTGTCGGAGTACTTTCAAGACACCAAGGTGCGCCGAAGAACAGAGAGAGACCACGCATTGTGTGCTCTCCTGTCACTTCACAATAAAGCCGGCGTACATTATCATATCTATCGGTCGGCGTTAAAGAGATTGCTGCGCCGTCGGAGACGAGCCGCGGCAAGGAGGCGCGACCATCGCAAATCCAATCGGCTCTCTGGGAAATGAAATGTGACTCGGGTTAGAGTTTGTTACGGGGGAAGACACCACCGGGTCGGTGGTGCAGCGGGGGGTAAGGTGATTTAACACCTCCTGCCCTGTGAAGTCGATAATATATTGCAATTTGAACAGCTGACCCGCGTGCCTCCGCGCCTCGCAGGGAAATCTCATACACGCCACGTCTCTGTAGCGTAATCTGAGGAAGAATCACTGTTGGGATGAGAGTAAACGTGCAAACCGAGACTTTCATTATTCCGATATTATTTTGAGGTTGACATTTTTCTGCAGCGCTGGAAGTGAGGCAGGTGAGGGGAAGTTTAGGGTGCGAGGATGAATCCGAAAGTGTCAATGCATCCATCATTCTTTGTCACATTACGACCACAAACTTTGTGTATTTAAAGTAGCATTTTTGTTTTATAGATCAGAACAAAGAAACACAGCTGTAAAGTGGAAGCAAAATAGTAGGGCCTTTTAAAAAATGCTTCAAATTAAGAATCTGAATATGCATATATTTTCGGCCTCCTGTACTTTGAGGCCACTCATCCATCCATGCATCAGGAATCTTCTTTTTTTCAGCATTGACCAATATCTAACGATCCTTGGAACATAGATTAACTGGTAAATCAAGATCTTTGTTTTGTTTTTTTTTTTTGGTTGAACTGCCTCAAGCCGTTTCTTCACTGCAGCTGACCTGAGCAGCGTCGGCGTCACTGCAGATCTCTGATACCCCAACAAATAATCCAGTGCAACCAATTGCCTTTAGAAGTGCTCTAATTAGTCAATAGAGTCAAACTGTGTGTAGTTTACTCTCAGTATAAACCCAGCAGCTCTGTGAAGCGTTTCAGACGCGACCATCCACCTCAACCAACAGACTAGGGAAGAAATGGAAAAAGGTCCGTGGTAACTCTAAAGGAGGTGCAGAAATCCACAGCTCAGCAGGAAGAATCTGATAACAAGAACTATTAGTTGCAGCCAAAAAAATCTGCAAAAGAAAAAAAAAGCCATTGTTGGAATGAATTGAGATGAGATCAGAAACCTAAAGGGTCAAACCAAAGCAACGATGGCGGAGAAGAACAGCTATTACAAGGAAATGATGATTGATGAGCTGCAACATCTAATTTTACTTTCTGTGTTATTGGAAAGAAGGAACAGAAGGCGTTCGCCCGCCGCACCGGACCAGAACCGATCAAATGGAGTTCAGAGTTCTGGTCCATCGGTACGGACATTCATCAGAACCGGCTGGTTGAGTAGTAAAACATCGACTTCAGAGTGAGAAATACGTGTGGCAGCATCATGCTGTGAGGATGCTTTGACTCAACACGGACGGGAAAGCTGATCTGATCTGGAGGGAAAATAAGAGCGGATGAGAACAATGCTGGAAGTAAACCTGCGAAAAAAGAAGGGCTGCAAAAATATGTATTTATTATTTGATTTGTGTAATTGTGTGAGAACACTTGTTCAAAGAGCTCCTTGTCAAAGAATAATTTCTGTCAGTAGCTGGAACAGATAAGGTTATTTTCCTGCAGGATCACATTCAGGCAGGAAAGCAACATGAAGCATAGAGTTAAATGGTTTTGATCAAACAATATTCAAGTATTAAGATTAACTAAGTCTGATAAAGAATGTGTGTCAGTTTCTACAGATGTAAAAGACTAGCAGCTATAATTACAGACAGTAATGTCCGAGAGCGACTGAATTCAACTCCATCCCACACTTTTCAGATTTCTATTTTTCAAAAATAAATACCAAAAACCACAAATCCTTCTCCTTCCACTTCACAACTCGGATCTGGTATTTGTGGGCGTATCACCTAAACTCCCATTAAAATTCAAGACCAGAGGGTTACTGATGCTTCTCCTAGGCACATTGTACCCTATGAAGGGGCTGAAAGCCTTTCAGCACAAACCTGACAATCGCAGCACAATTTGGAGGGAAAACCTGTGTCAAAGTTGTTGTCACATCCTTTTAAAGAGACGCTAATCTGTAGAAATTATCAGGGAAGTCAACATTCACAGTTAATTAGCACAAGCAATCAACAAGAAATCTGATACTCCTACACACCCTTGCAACAGCAACATTTCTATCCAATTATCTAATCATCTCAATCTAATCATCTCATCATGGGAAGCTCTTTATGGTCTTAAGGGAAGTAACTGGTGTTTGAGCCACACATCTCTGCTCCGAGGTTGGAAAGTTTAACTGCTCTTTACTTTTGAAGTGCTACAGGAGAGATTTGGATCCAGCTCCTTTATTTAGATGAAAAGTGAGTATAAGATAGCTGCGTGAGTGCAAACACACTCACACGCATGTGCACTTTGCTTCGAGGACAGAGGAGGAAGGGGATTAGCGTCCGTGCATCCAGGAGAAGACGATTACTAAAATGAAATGCCATCACGATAATTATTTGTAATTAACTGCGGCCTGTCAAAGCCAGCGGTTACAGTGCGCTGCTTTTCTTTTTTATTCCCCCCCCCCCTTTATAATAAGGAGAACAAACAAAGATAGAGAGGGAAAGCCGAACAGACGAGTCCATATGATAATCCTGTCTGTGTCAGCTGGTCAGTCAGCAGAAAGAGAAACAGACATTAAGAGGAAGGTGGAGACAGATGGAGATAAGGAGGCAGGCAGAGCATGAATGAAAGAAACAGTGAAATAAAATTACACAGAGCCAACGGAGCTCATCTTATCAGAACAGACTCTTCTTAATGGGACAGAAATGTTAGAATCAAAGCGAGGAGGTGGAGAAAACACAACCTCTCCAATTCTTCTTGCAGCCCTGAACAGCAGACACTCTCCCTGCCGGTACATAATATGCATTCATCAAGCAGGTGGAAGCAATAACAATACTGTAACATGAAACTATGGGAAACTACCATTACATTGCGGGTAATAAAATCAGCAGATTACATCATGCAAGAGAACCACTGGCTCAAAATGAACAAACAGACGTCGGTGGACTTGTGGTTTTGTGCGGCTCTCAGACAAATATTCCAAAAGAGCCAATCATTGTGGAAGCAGTTTATAAAAAAAACAGACACAAAAGGTCACGCTTCAGGCCATTTATTGTATAATTTAATTGAATTAGCGCTAATGAAGGACCGTTTTAAAGCCACTTGCCATACTTTGCTGTAAAATCAGTCAAAGTGAGCTTAGATATAGTTTGTTACATGCAGAACATGACATTGTCAGCTTCCTTTTTACTATTTTAGCATAAATCAATATTCAATCAAGATGAAATCTACGCCGCCCAAAGACAAGCTTTCCTGTACATTCGCCCCTGAGTCTTTGTTTGCTGAACTTTGACCCCGAGGTCAGGAAGCTGCAAAGATTTCAGGAAAATCTGTCAAATATTTTAGCTCAAATTGAAGTTTTTTTACCCCCCCAAACCTGGAACGTAACCCAAATACTTTCAAGTGTTTTTGAAACCTGTCAAAACTCTTCCCGATAGTGTCCCAATCAGATCATTTCTTGTGTCTCTTATTTATTTTATTTTACGTTTTATGTGTGAATAAAACGCTCTCCTCAACAGACCTTTTGAGAACATTGTCCAAGAACACAATATTATAATTGCACAAAGAAATGAGTGTAACTCGATTTGTAAAACAGCATCTATCACAAAAAAAAAAAGTCTGTTAAAGTGTAAGTGACATAAATTAATTCATATGACTCTAGTGTTTTACAACTTTGGCAAGAATGGGTCTATTTATTTATTTATTTATTTTGTGTGTGTGTGTGTGTGTGTGTATTTGTTTTAAACCAATAGATTAATGGCTGCAAAATGTAAGTACAAACAAAAATCTATAAAGAAACATTTTTTTCATAGAATTGTGCAAAATATTAAACTATTTGCACCTTTAGCTTCTCAAGAAAAAAAAAAAACAAGAAAAGATCAACATATTCTCTGGATGATTGGACTTAATAAGAGGATATTACTGGGACGTTGTGAAGTTAGGCCAGTCAGTGCTGATCTAAGACGGAATTACAATTATTAAAATTGCTCATATTAAGAGTCTTCATGAAAAAAACACACAAAACTAAGAAGAATAAGGTCATAAATTAGTCAGGGAGGAAGCGATGGAGTCTAATTCTTCTGGAAGTGAAGAACGCTTTCCGCTGTCTCTGATCCTCAGACGTAGGAATTCCTGCTAAAGGCCATCAAAGTGAGATATCTACATAACGCTGTTGGCCTGTGGTTTATGGTGAAGGGCGGTGTGAGTGTTTACGAGGGCGGGGGTCAGGGGGGAGGGAGCTGGAGACTCAGAGGCCATCCAGTGAAAACTGGTTAAAGCGATCGATTCTGGGATAAAAAAGGAGACAACTAGCATCGGCCAATAGAGAGGCGGCTAATGACACAATCAACACCTGCAGCCTTCACTGAGCCCTTTCTTTATCCCTCCACCCATAACAACAGATGTGGATGAGTGACCCCCACCAGCACTCCCTCTCCCAAGGTCTCCCCACTTTTTTCTCTCTTGTTGGATCTCCCCCGCCCCCCACCCCCCAAACCCACCCACCTTTACCGTCCTACAGGAAACAGCGTTTGAGAAAAGAAAAAAGGAAAAACCTGCACACCAAGGAGCTGAAGAGGAGACAGTGGGGGTGGGGCCGGGGTGACGGTGGGGTCGGGGTCTTAGGTTTGGCTGTTTAACACAAAAGAGGCTGGAATGCAAAGAGTTAATCCGTTCGGGGGTCTCTCTCTTCCGCAAACAAAGGGACGGGCCTTCAGACAAAGGTTGAGGGAGGAGGAGCGGTGGGTGAGGGATGAGGGAGGTTGGTGGCTTTTCTGCCATCTGGAGCTTTTGTTTTGAGGGATGCTGGAGGTTGGAGGGGGGGAGGGAGGCCTGAGCTGGGTGGCACAAAGGTGGAGACGGGGGCTCCGCCTCCCGTCCTCAAGCAGCTGACCCCTCCGCTCCCCAGACTCCACGCGCAGCCGGGATGGAGTCTGGGTCCACGTGCTCCGCGGCCCAGACAGACGCCCCCCAGCTAGGTCACACTACACTGGAGAGTGCCCTCCATAGCCCAGATAATCATCTCCCTCCACTCCCAGGCCAGTGTCATCTCCCAACGCCAATGAAATACATCAGTACAGTTACGACACACACTCAAGAGTGCTTGGTTTTCCTTTCTGCTTTCCGCTTTCACACACACACACACGCATGCACACACACAAACGCCCTCTCGCTGGCTGCAGCAGAGTAGAGAGCAAACTAATGCTGCACTGTGTGTTTGCGAATGTCACTCTGTCAGTGTGACTGGTGGCTGTCAGATTGAGAGAAGCCAGGCTCTTTAAGGGCCATTATGAGCCGTGTCAACAGGCTGCACAATCACAACACACACGGGGGCAAGGAGAGGATGAATGAATGAAGCCGCATGTCCGGGTTTATTACACAGGGTTGGCCGGGGGGCTTTGGGGATGAGCGGGATAGCATGAATGACAAACAAAGCGGACCCTGTCAAAGCTCTCATCCCCTCTCCTCGGCTCTCGTGCTGCCTGGCCAAGGATCCAACCTGCCTGCCTTGAATGCCAGCCGGATTCTTTGTCTGCTCCAGTTCCTGTTCCTTTTTCTGTCCTGCCTGCTTTCTCCTCTCCCTGCCAAAAACTTATCTTTCAATCTGACAGACACCTTTTCTGCTCTCTGTTTTGCCCTCAGGAATCATCTGTTGACCGGAGCTGGACAATTTTCAGCCCGACCAACTCTGATTGATCAGAAATGTGTTTTCATACCATAAGAAAGGAGACACAAAGTTCAATGGTGTACAACATTAAAGAGGTGTGTTTCCTGTTTAAGGAAATAAACAACTTCTCTCAGATCACACAAATGTGATCAGACCGTACAACACCAACAGAGCCACTGCTGCCGTCAAGCTGAAAATACAGATTTTAAACTCTCTCCAAGTTTTTTATTCAATGTAAAGAGAAAAATTATAGTTTTATTCTGGTAGTATAAACAATCTTGGTGTAAAGGCAGACCCGTCTTTGTCTATAGTTGAATCAGCTTTAAGTTGTAGGTCAAGCAGAAGCCAACACACATCGAGATTGATTAGCCCCTTTAGTTATCTTATCAGTATTTATTTTGGCTTATACTGAAAGTCTCACAGGTTTATTTAGCGTGTTTTGAAGAGTAGCAGCTAAAAAAAAAAAAGAAAGAAATACTCACCATTTCGAAGTTTTGTGTTGGGAAATAGTTTTACTGTCCCTCCAGTTTTACTTTGAACCACTGGTTCATATCATCAACCTACAATATGTTCACTTTTTCAAGTTCCCAAAAAGTTCTTTGAGCACAAGTGTGGTTATTATTATTGTAATGAACACCAAATATTTTTCAAACCATTGTCTAGACCCACACATCTGTGTGTATCTCTAGTAGTCACTGAGTAGGAGGCAGAAAACACCCTGGACAGGTCAAACTCTCCATCACAGGGCAACACAATAAAACATGGACACACTTACGCTAAAGTATAAATTAACAAAAAGGTGAATTGCAATGACTCTCAAATCGAAAATAAGTTGTGCTTCAAAAAGTCTAACAGACATGCATATTTATGTGGGTTTTGTAATGTCTGCAGTTCATTCAGGCTGTAAGAGAGTGAGCGAGAGCAAAACTTTCAGCAGGTAACAGAGAAAGTTGAACTGAAATTGACCATTTTGAACTTTCCATATCAGAGTTAATGTAAGAATCAACACAATCTGTGTAGGACACAGAAAATCTACAGCTGTACTAATGGAAATGCGCTTACCTTTTAATATAGGATGCTGATAACAGTTTGAGACATTAACGCAGCAGCCACGTTTTGTTGGAATCGGCTAAATTCAACGCATTTAGCCGTATCTGTTTTATTGTCAAAGCTTTATAAAGACCTAGAATTCACAACAACATTTCTGTCTGAGGCTTTTTTCTTTTCTCCCACTCATGATGAGCATTTGTGTCAGTCTCTAAGTCCATTGACACAGCTCTTGCAGGCAGACAGAAAAACACATTCCTCCATTTGTGCAGCATTAAACGATTTGACAGACTTATTTGACGAGTCTGAAAGGACATAAACCCACATCAGAGGCTTTGTTTTACGACACAGAGCTTCAGGTTGAAGTCTGTAAGTTCTGGTGATGGCAGCAGCTTTTTTCCAGCCATGAGGCCAACACACAGTGACAGGGACAGGTGCATGAAAACCGTCTGCAAACAACAGCGGGCTCCGGCTGACTAACCCGCTCATGCAACCTCCCCGCCCCTAACATGGTCAGCAGTTACAGCAGTCACAGAGGATGGGACACACAGGCTTTGGGAGTTTTCTTCATTAAAATAAAAATTCAAGCAGACAGTCAAAAAGCAGAAGATGTTCTCGTTTTACATTTTGTGGCAGTAGTTTGAATGTATTCCTATGTAACGAGTGAATTAAATGATACGAAAACAACTTTAAATCCATTGGAGATCCATGAAGGGTTAGTCCTGACTATTTTAAGAAAGCAACTATTCACATGCGCTCCATATCATCAGATGACTCCTGAACATCCCCACTCTCTTATATGTGTCCTCTATTCTCATTTGTTAACAAATAGCACTTCTATAAAGCTGTACTCTAGAGTTCGGGAATCACACATTGGTATTTGCAAACGATGTGTGCTAATTGCTAGAATAGTGTCACTTTAAATCTGAATGGAAGGAAAGTCGAACTGAAACCTCATGGGACGTCTGCATTTGAGTGATAGCAGAAAGGAAAGCCCTTAGGTAATATTGCTCTATTGCTGATGAGAGAAAGAAACTCGCCAAATATTTTTTCCTCGAGTGTCTAATAGTAGAGTAAGAGGCTGATCAAACTCCTCTCCTTTGGAATCGCCTAATGGTTCCTGTCCGTAAAGCAGACGCCCCTTTCAAGACGAGGCTTGAAACTTTTCCTTTTGATGAGCTCGAAGGAGATCTCGGCTGTCTTTGCTGACCACACTCTGCTTCTTTCTGTTACACTACATTGGTGAATTATCTTTGAATTATTAGGGTCATATTTGTCTTCTGTCTGTATTTTCTTTCAACAGAAGAAAATACAGACAGTCCTTTTTCTTCAAAAGGACAAATCATTTTCCACCTTTGAGCTCCCTAAATAAAGACCTAATGGAGCTGCTGCTCCTATAAACTCAGTGTACACTGCAAAAAACACCAAATCTTATCACATAGTTTTGTCTAGTTTGTAGCGCAAACATCTAAGTACACTTGAAATAAGACAAAACTAATCTAAAAGTAACTTTTCATTAAGATTTAAGCGCTTCTTCTAAGTCAATATTTCATATGTGAAAAGTTCTATTTTTTTCCCTCATAACAAGACGCTGTTATCGTGCTGTAAGTGAAATAATCTGCCAGTGGAATCAGTGCTTTTTCATCAAGACTAAGAAATTATTGCCTTAAAATGAGCTACATCTTACTTAAAAGTTTCTTGTAAGTCAGTTTTGCTTTATTTCAAGATATTTGAACTAGAAACTAGACCAGAATACTTACAAAAACTTTGTGTTTTTGCAGTGTAGGCTTTCTGATGTCTCTTCAGTGTTTCACTGCATTTCATTTCTGTCTGGACTGAACTATTGGACAAGCTATTTATTCCTTTAGCTCTGTGTATTTAGCTTTTTTTTCTGTTCTGCAAAAAAAACTCCTGCGTTGTAGGTCTGTGTTTTGGTTATCTGTCTCTTTTCTGTCCCCGTAAACCTCAGACAGTCACAGGAAATGGCTGATAAACTTCCTGTTTTTGAGCTTTGCTAAGAGTTAGTGTTCGTAGTAGTTGTAATGTGAATTTATAGCTAAAGCTATTCGTTTAACTTTTATCATTACAAGTGTGTCGTAGTGTAAAATGTGGTCTCTGTGCCACATTCACAGGAGGGGCTGGGGAGTTATTGGGGTTCAGTCACAACAACCACAGTGATTGGAGGATGTGTCAGTGATTTTTGACATTAACTGAACGGTGAACACTTCACAGAGAGACGCCACAAGAAGCTCAGTTGTCAACCAGGACACCAGGAGATGATGTTGCTGCCGTACCTGCAATTACTGCCTCCATTTCACCCCTGCACATTCATTCAAACCTTTAAGATTACCTCTTTGGTATAAACATGAGACCCTTAAAAAGAATCGTGTGTGTGGGTGTGTGTGCGTGTGTGTGTGTGTGTGTGTGTGTGTGTGTGGCCGAGCAAAGAAACAAAAGTGAGAGGATGAATGAACACATACCACCACCACGAGTGTAAAAATCCTGGCGGTTCCCCGAGTGTGATATTCTTCTCCCATCGGATCTGCGAGAAACGGGGAAAGAGAAAGAACATTCAGGGCAAGAGAGAAAGGAGAAGAATGAAAAATTAGATACTGCAGCATGTTTTATTCATAATGTAACCATTTTGCTTAACGTTCCTCCCAACTTTAGGCTGACAGAGCGACACTCTGGGAGAAATAATCGGCCGGGGAGTGATCTATAGCGCAGAGCAGACGAGTTCGCGGGTAAGACAGTGTGACTGTCTTGAAGCAGCAGTGCTCTCCGCTGCCCTCAGAAAACCAGCCAAGCTCCTGCCTGTATCTGGACTCCGAGATAAGATCCAATGAGAGATAGTCGACCAACTGCCTGCTGCACACGCGACCGCTGACACGGCTCCACACACATAAGCGGCAAAGATTCAGGGCCTCTACATACAGTCTAAGGCCATGTGAAGACAGCATGACAGGGCCGAGATTTCTCTACTTTTTTATTTTTTATTTTTTCTATATGTGCTCTGTATCAAAAAAAAAGTAGAAAAAAACAGATACAAGCCCCAGGTTTCTATTAAAGTGTCTATCCTACAGATTTCCCCAGTGCCACTTATAATGATGTGATGTGCGGCGCGTTGTTGTGGGCCTGTTGATTTAATGCTGCTAAAGAGCTGAGTGCTGCACTGTGCAGGAGAGCAGAGTGCGGCGAAGTCCTCTCGGGGACCGGCGGCGCGTTGTGTGGATACTATAAACGTGAGTGAGTGCGTGCGCTTCCCGCTCGAGGAGGAACAGAGGCTAATTAAGGCCGGAGAGGCCCGGTTGATAGCGCGCTCATTAGATGAGCAGGTGTGTCTGTGTGGGACCTTAAGTTTATCTGCAAACTATACAAAGTCCCTAATCTATTAAAAACATATTTGTGATTGGTCACGTGGGTATTACACTGTATAATTTTTCTTTAAAGTCTCGATAAAATCATGTCGAACAAACATTTCGAGAGCAATTTGCCAGGCGTCGGATGGCTCCCACTTGTCACTTCATGCAAAGTGAGTTTGTATAATGACACAAAGTTGTGTTTTCCTTGACTGGATGAATGAGTGTCTTCCTGCGGATATCAGGAGGGGAAGCTCTCGAGAGGACAGTTACGACTTTTACATATTTTGATGCACAAGCAGCAGGTGGCTTGGTCAGCAACGTCTCTCCACCAGCAACTAGACCAATGATGTCTCTTCTGATGGATGGCAGCAATCTCAAGCACAATATTGATTTCCAGTTCAAATGAGTACCACAGCGTTAACATATCTCGGTTTTACAACATTAAACCATTCTTGCACGTCCGGCTGCATTTACAGTGATTGATATGGATGTCCAAGGTATAAACACTAGCAGGAAAAAAAAACAACATTGTTGTAGTTGTTGCTAAGATGCGTAAAGCTAATTACCCTGCTACCTATGCACACCTTTTGAATCAGCTTGCACCAGTAGTCGTTAATGCAGTTGGTAAATCTGGGGGGAAAAAAATAAAACCCAATTGTGGCCCATTACATGATCTCCCTGTCTCAGATCACCTCTAACATAGTTATGCCAACTTTATACATCTGTGTTACCAAACGGTCAAAGACTACTACAGTCAGTGTGTCAACAATATCACTCCAACTTAATGCAGATAAGACAGCAGGGATTGTTTATGGTCCCAAAAATTCAAGAGTAGAAATCATTTGACTTTACTGTTTTTTAAATAAGCTTAAAAAGCATTGCCAAGATAAAGTGTTTCCTATTAAAACAGGACAATAAAAACCTGGTGTGCTGTTTTTAATGGGGTTTTTTTTGTTGTTGTTTTTTTCAGCACTTAAGACCTTTTACTTGAAAGTAATCTGACAGGCAGAGAGAAGAGGAGTAAAGACATGCGGCAGTCAAACTCGGGACAGCCACTCTAACCACTGTGCCATGTTGTAATGGTTTCTTTACTGGTCTCTGAAAATCAACCAGACAGGCACAGACAAGTACGTGTGTTACTGTTGCTCCCGAAAAGTCCATGTTTATTGGAGATCATTGGTGCAGCTCTCAGCTGTATCAGGATTGGGAATGTTACTTCTGCTGTCTGATCACGTCTCAAAGTATAAAATAAAACTCTAATGCTATATAAAGTTTTACCCAAACTCATCAGAAGAGGAGTTCATGCTGTCACTCTCGTGCTTTTAAGTTGCTGACGTCAGTGAGCTATCTGGAGAAGATAGCATTAGATGAACGCAGGTTGCTATAGGATAAATCCTGGGGTATTTGAGTCGTGTTAATGAGGCGCAATTTCTCAAAATGTCTAAAGAAAAGACGCTCTGGTTTAGGTGAGAATCAATTTGTTTACGCAACAACGTCAAATGTATAGAGAAGTGAGGCATTTGTAGTATTTCCCTATGATCTAATGTCTTCCTATCCTGCTAAAACAATTTAGTGAAAAACTTATCAGAAAGTCCCAAAATGCCCAAAAATTCCATGTAGTAATAATACAACATTGCAAACCTTTTCAAATAAATGGTAACACACTGGAAATATTTTAGAAAGCCTTAGCAGTATCAATAAATGGACACAATCCTCATGCTGGGCACTCACAGATATAGTATTATTTGAGACAACTCCATCCAAAAGACTTAGTTTGAATATCATGTGTGCATGTGTACACAACATGAGAGTTTGTCTGTGAATATGCAGTGTTAATTCAGATCTGTGTTTGTGTGCCTCTGGTTGCCTGCGACCCTGAATTTCACCCCTTTCCAGCAGCCCGACGATAAAACTTAAATCTCTGGGAGAAGATTCACCCGTAAGGCCTCTGAAATTATCAAAGCTTTCTGCAGCCTCACTGCTTTAGCTCACAGTGCTGCTCTCCCCATCATACTCAGATTTGTGTTCTTCACATATATATAAAACTACATCAAAATCTTTTTTTTTCCTCCAAATTTAAAATGCCAACAGTCATCACAATGTTGTTGAGGTCAAATATGATATATTTTGTTTGGTTATTTTTTTCAATTCTTTAAATCAAAAATCTCAAAAATGTTGGTTTAATTTGAACCATTTTACACTTTTTGAAAGTTTTTTCAGACGGGATAGAGAGATGAAAGAATAATGCAACATTAGAACAATAACATATTGATATTATTGCGAGTAATTGGAGTTAATTTATCCGATTGTGTTAAGCTTTTATTTGCCAGCTTTCCACTTTAAATTCTTATTTACTGAACAGGGTGCATATTAAAGTACACACATAAGCAGAGCCTGGTACAAGTACTTTTACCAACATCTGCTGCACTAAAATAATAATAAAAAAAAAACATCTGCTGCACTGTGCTTTTTCAAACTGTATAGTGGCTTCTGATTTGTGAAGCCATTATACAGTTTGAAGACACAGGATGAAGATGTTTTTATATCACACTTTATATTCTTTCAATCAATAACTGTATCAACAAAAAGCATGCTCTGAGATACATGTTTTGAATCAAGTTTAACTCAGATAAGGATTTGTGCTTCAAAGCCTGAATGCATATAGCGCTGTATTATCTCCATTTACGCATCAAAGGAAGTGATTCAGAACGAACATCTTCAGAAGAGAAACTGCATCCCTTTTTTTATGGTCCAAGTTTGTTACATTTAAGTACTAAGTTAAAACTAAGTTTACACAACTTAGTTTTTCTATGCCAAGAAGTAAAATCCAACTTGGCAGGTCGGAGCTCCGAAAGCCTGATCATCTCTAACAGATTTTGCCACCAGATTTAAATCTTATTGATCATCTTAATCGGTCGAGTAATCATTTATTTCCCAGGTACAATCAAGTAACTGTTGCCTTCATTTGTTATGAAAATTATGCATACATCAAAAACTACTTAAAAGAAATTTGACTTTGTAATTTAATGCCTCGAAAATGGGCCTGTGTCTTTTTAAGAAAGCCCTGCTCTTTCTTTGTGGAAATATGCAGCGTGTTGCATGAGCAGGCATTTAGGTTGCCATGGAGATTCAAGGAGTGAGTCAAAGCAACACGCCGGGGTCTTTTCTGGTGACAGGATGACATTAAAACATGATTTAAACATGATTTTGCATCATAAGCCCCCTTTAGAAGGACTTTTCCTGCAGATGTTTGGTTGACTCTTGTGGAGCACCTCAAGGTTTAGTCCTTGGTCTCCCTCTTTTTTGTAACAGTTACCATAAAATACAACATTCATGGAGATAACATCCAGTGCCATTTTGACCTAGATTATGTTATTTATTTCACTATAGGCTCTTTAATAAAGAACCAAATATGTTTGCTATTTTTTTTTAGATATGGCAGATCGTAACACAACTTAATTGGTTTATAACATTAAATGACAAGTATGTGCCAACTCATGTATAGTTTTATAAAAATGGACCCCCGTCATAAGGACTAGTGTGTTTCTTTTAGCAGATAAATTTCACCATACATATAGCAGATATTATTTGAATAATAGCGCAATAGTGCAGTTTCAGTAACTGAGATGGGAAGTAATGAGTTACATTTACCTGATGCTACTTTGATCTATAAAATTAGTCTTACGGCACCCTTCTTTTTATTTTTGAGAAAAATTATTTTTGAAGTATCATGAGTCTTAATTACGAAAATATTTCAACAACATCCACCTCTGATCATTTAACACATTAAGGAATAGTACACTGTAGCCAATCATGTACCAACACAGACATACGCCTGCACAGTTTGCAGTAAAGTGAGACATTTTGTACACGGATGGCCTTGTTCTGATGCTATTTTCTGTCTGCTCAACCTGCTGTGCTGTTTGGATGGCAAGTAAATACACAGTATG
>NW_015113034.1:272291-289208 GCF_001443285.1 Poecilia latipinna
TTTGACATTTCTGCTTAAGATATTTACTGATCTGTCAGGTTTCCGATATGCGTCCCCCCCAATGACAGACTCGTTCCTACGCCCTTGACAGTATGTCTCATTATACTGTAAATGTGTCAATTTTTTAAAATTCTATTTCAAAATACAAGAATTAGCACATTTTAAATATATTTTTGTCTATCTGATTACATTGTATCCAGTTACTAGAAGTAATTTCACCAAATAATTTGTTACTGTTTTAATCGATAACTACTTTTTACTTGTACTTGAGCAAAAGTGTTTTGAAACAACACTACTTCTACTTGTTGACAATTTCTACTACACCCAGCACATATATGTGCAGAAGTGTGTTACTGCTTATCAATGCTACTTTGATCTATTTTTGTACAGATACAAGAACTGGCTAATTATATATATTTTTAATGCATTTTGTCCAGTTCTTTAAAATTCAATAAATTTACCATGAGATAAGAGATTTACCATGAGTTTGACAACACGTTTATGAAATTTATTCATAGTCTAGATTCCTGAATTCAAATGTCGCTCTGACCCGAGCTGACGTGACAGACAAATGTGTCCTGGAACAAAGTGGCCAGAAGTCGACCTGCCTTTTCTTTCACTGGAAGTGAGCGTCTTTCACAGAGCTGAGTAAAGCCTGTGTGCAGCTGCAGAAAGCCCGAACATGGAACCATTAGCAGGAAGGATGTCCATTAGGAAAAGGATGCAACACATTAGAGCCCTTACAACTTCTACCGACTGGAGGCATAATAAGAGGCTAATATCTCCAGTAGACCTTGAGCAAATTGTTAGGATTGGCTTCAAACAATTAAGGTTTAACTTGGCAGCCACGGGCTTCCCTTATC
The DNA here is from genome assembly GCF_001443285.1 of Poecilia latipinna. Classification (NCBI taxonomy): domain Eukaryota; kingdom Metazoa; phylum Chordata; class Actinopteri; order Cyprinodontiformes; family Poeciliidae; genus Poecilia; species Poecilia latipinna. The sequence continues at coordinate 273,155 of NW_015113034.1, forward strand.
AAATATCAAATCAGAACACAAACATGTCCTCACAATATGTCTAATTACACAGTTTATGATTCCAAATTGAACGTAACATAGAGGGGGTGGTTAATCATGTTAAGTAGACCAACCAATGTTTGTATTGTTCTGAACACAGAAACTGGCTAAAGTCCACTGTTGGCTGTAAGAAAGGTCAGCTGGAGGTTATAGAATAATTGCTGAACCCGGAAAGACCTACAATGTAAATTCCTCTGGTGGTCGTACAATAGAAGGGGAATCACACTCATCCTTTTTAAACAGGAAGTTTCATTAGGAGGACATCTTACCTCTGACAGGAAGGTCTGTGCGGATTTCTGTGCGCCAACATGCAGTAAATACTCATAGACGTATAAAGCTAACCTGGAAAACAAAGCAGAGAGGAAGACAGGTTGTCAGATTTTTTTGGTTTCATTATGTTTGTTTTCCTTACGTCATTCTACAATTTAGAAATCATTCAAGGATTCACACTTATTTCACTGTAGGAAAGCAATGAAACAGGACGGCAAAAGCCTTTGAACCGAAGCCGGACCAAATCCTCACTGTTCACGTGAAACGAAGCCGAGACAAACAAGACTTTTACCGTGCGAGGATCGTATACATTGTGGCGAGGTTGTAAACGTGTGATGTAAGGCTCTTCGGTGAAGAGCTAAAAAGCTTTGGTGGCACTTGGCCATAACCCTGTGGTTTTAGGCTGTCTGCTGCTGAGGCCGAGACACTGAAAACAAAACGGTGTATACACTCTGAGGAACAAGGGACGAGGGAAAGAAGGAATGAGCTCGGACACGATGCTCTGACATCACCCAGATCTACATCACATCAGAATGTGAAATACCTACATCCTTATCATGTCACAATTATTTTTGGACGTTGTGCGTTAGCTATCATCCAAAAATAGCTAATTGGTGTCTTTGTTTTCCTGCAATGACGTTTTCGTTATTTCAAGGTTGACACTAACCATGTTCAATTAAACAAAAACTAGGGTTGTAGCATTGCTCTGATCTTACAACACAAGAAAATGTTACATGTTGAGTTCGCAAAAAAACAGAGAAGATATTAAAAATACTCCAAATTCACAAACACTGTTTCCAGTAGGATCCTGGTAGAAGCAGTGGAGATGTTTGTTTCTGCTGCTTTACCATCGGTATAAAAAAACTGAACCAGGTGGGAAATTACCACAGAAAGAAAAACAGCCCTCTTTGGAGGGCAGTACTTTTAATAGTATTCAAAACCTGTGTGTTAAGGATTTCTGATTTTAAGTTCAGATGTTGATAAACTCCAGTAGACAACAAACAACACAGGGGAAACCAAAGGTTCAGGGTTATTAATTATTAAGTTCTGGAGGTCAAAGAGTCAGGAGTAGCATAATGGAAACAACCTTTGTCATAAATCTCTTCTGTGACGATCATGGCAGCTAATCGAAAGATGGGAAATGAAAAATGCAGACGAAATTCAACAAACCAGTGAGTAGTCTTCTAGTTACATTGTAAATGTTTGTGTTCAGCATAAAAGGTGTTCTTTTTGCTGGGCAAAAGGTTTGTCTGCAAAGCATGCTGCAACGTGCACAAGCATCACATCATTAGAGTCTACGGCATATGGTCTCATATACGGAAATCATTTATGTCAAAGATTATGAGATCTGATTAAAAGTTTCCAGAGTCGAGGGAAAAGAGACTCATCCTGTCAACCAGGTGTTCTTTGAGCTGCTCACAAGTGATCACAAACAGTGTGAACGGAGCCAAAGACTTGCTGGCTGACCAAACCTTGCTATGTTTGTTTTTTTTTTTTTTGTTGTTGTTTTTTTTTATATATATAATTATGCTAAGCAAAATCAAAGCATTGGGACTCTGACAGTAAGGAAGGACATGCAAATTGCACACATCAAGCCCCTTTCAGCCCTCTGAATGAAATTCAGATCTGTCTTGCTGTGAGGTGTAATCACACAGGGTAATGGTGAAAATTGGTGCCGAGATGAAAAATAACGTAACTTTTCTTTAGACCTGCAAGTTTCTTTTCTGTAACACACCATTTAATGGTCAAAATTTTAAAAAGGCAAACATTAGAGAAAAAAGCTTAGATAATCTTTGAATTGTTTAATTTTATGTTGGATTCAAAACTGCTAAAACATCCCCCCCACCACCATTTTACAATAAATGTAATGTTGCAGCTGACCACCAGGGGGCTCGACTCACATCCATTCAATTGCACATTTTGCTTACAGTAGACTGGGTTTCTTTATCTGTGCATAGCTCCCAGTCGGCTCTTCTGGCCAACTCTTCACCACTGTTGAAGAAGCTAACCAGGCTACAAAGACCTTTGGACTTCACGCAACGATTCCCGAATCTCCAGCACCAACCCGTGAGCATCCAGCAATGTCTTGAGACTCTGGAGGTGGCAAATATCTCTACCCAAAGAGCAAATCAACTCCAAAACATGCCATTGCCTCTCACCATGTAGCTGGAAATGACACTGCCAACGCTCGGTAGTGACAGTGACCATTGGTGATAAAGAAACGCTGCTTTTCATGGAAGATTCATGATCAGAGAGACGGATTCTGGTTGATTCCGGTTCACATAAGACCCTCATCCACCTGGCCGGCTCCAATAGGCTGGATGAAGGCTGTTGTCTGCTGCTGGCTGCGGCCAATGGTTCTCCCATCAAAAATAGCTAACGAACGAATGAACTAACTCACTCTGGAGTCCTTTGTTACAGGTTATATTGTTATCACAGCATTTTTTCATTATTAGTTGCATCCTAACTACAATGAATGATTCCTAGCATCACTTTTAAAACCTTAAATCTAATCTGCAACTGAAAACACTCGATCTTGTCCTATTCAATTATAACACAAACATTTACTGTCGTTACCTTTTCCTTTTCTTCTCTTTTCGTCTGTTTTTCTTGCTCATCTGATATTGGCAGACAGTTTATGAAGGGACTTATAATGAAGCTGATGTATAAATGCAAACCCTCCTTTTCCAGGAGAACAAATTGTTACTTTCTCTCAGCAGCTGACTCATTCCTGTTACTTGTCACTGCCTTTGCCTTATTAGTGCTCATCACACAGTCACCAGAAGGGATCTTGACAAGTATAGCTGGCCCAGACTTCAGAAAGCTCAAGGCTATCATCCCAAGCAACTCAAACGCTGTCGCCTACATTTATCTGAACTTTACAGACACAGACAAAACTGCATCAGTTTTGTCTAAATGGTTTTACAGTATGTACAGACACCAATTTTCAGATTTCAGCAGAGCTGCAGTGTTTTCGTCTGTAATGAACAATTATTTTTACACGGATCGCATGCATTCAGGCCAGCACAGAAACACGGAGATATGTTGTTTGGGTCGATGATGCTGAGTGAATCAATACTGAACTAGGCCAACAGTTGAGCAACCAGATTTTTTAAGCTTTGGATAATCAGAATTGAATGCAACTAAGTGGCATGAACTGACATCCATCTGCTAACAGGAAAACAATTTGTTGCAGCTGATCCATACCAGCTTAAGCTCACAGCAAACAGAAAACTGTATCACAAACTTTTCTCTGTTTTAAAACCACATAAGCATCCGTTTCTCTGTTGCACATCAGCACATGCAAACTCAATAACATTTAATTGAAAGTGAATAAGATATTATCAATGGCTGGTTTTTGTTATAATGGTGTAATACTGCATATATTATTTTAAATGCTAAATCTTTCTCCAAAAATCTGAAATGAAAATTATGTTTTAGTATAATTATTAGCATATATTTATTGTATTATTCAAAATAAATAAATAACAAAAAAAAAAAACATAATTTCATAAGTAAGAATCAGAAATGAGTTAAAGCTGTCAACTCTAACTTGACAAAACTTACTCTTAGAGAAATTTAAAATTAAAGAAAGGAGGCCAAACATGTTAATCTGTTCCAGCCTCCTGATAGATGTGGTTGAACTAAAACAGAGTTCATTCAGTCACGAGTGAAACTAAAAAAAGACAAACAATTGGGTTCTGTTGAACCATTTGATTAAAATTTAATAATGGAGTACACGTTTGGATCACCACATCAGCAAGGCTGCTGCCTGCTGCAACGCTTTTTGAATGTGTTGATAATTTCACTTTATCGGTGCTCCAGCATTGCAAATGTAGCTGTAAATTATCTTTGAGTCTACGCTAAGCCGTCTGCATTGATGACGATTCACTCACTTCTGCATGCTGGATGCTAGAAACTAAGAGTAAAATGTGCAATTTGATGGACTTTGTGACTAATTTGTCTAATCACCGTCTCACCACTCAGGATTCTTAAAGAGGATTTCAATTTTATCCCCTGATGGCTAGTTGATAATGACAATAAAATCAAAATTAACAATAAAACACATATTTTTAAGCAGCAGTTATGTATGTTCCATGTGAAGCCCCTTCCTCTGGATTTGAGAGCAGTTTTCGGTGAGACAGGAATGTGGAACAAAGAAATTGCTGCACTTATCTACATCTTTAGATGAAAACTGAGGAAAACAACAAGCTGAAAAGAAACAAAATAAAATTAAAATCTCCATTAAAATGCTTAATTATACTGGTAACCATGCCCTCTTTATTGCCCTTTTAACTCTCTTGCAGCATGAGGCGATGGATATGTGCTGACTGGGCGCCCCTTCAGCTTAAGAGATGCCAGGACGGAGGGAGCCGCATCAGGGAAACGGGGGCCAATTGTTTATTTTGCCAGTCCTCCACATAATGTCTGACATAATTGCATCTTGCTTTCTTTTTCACATTCATTTAGTGATATATATATAGTAATGTGAAAAAAAAAAAAAAACTAAGGACACCTCTCAGTTGGTTCTTCATGGAAAAAAAATTGCTGATTTAAAAAAAATGTCTCTGGAAAGGGAAGTGAAATAATTGCACTTATGCAACAAAAAATAAGGGCAACTATTTTACTCATTAAACAAAACTGAGAAAATGTTAGGGCACCTTTCCTGTCGCTAACTAGAGTTACAACCTTTAGCTGAACAAACTTCAGCGGGATCCTTCTTGTAGTCCTCTGCAAGCCTCAGGGGCCAGCAGGGGTTTCATGTTCAGCTCATTTCAAGTCGATTCGCATCGTCTCAAGGGAATCAACATCTGGTCTTTGACTCGGTCCAGGAGTCACTGATACACTGATACAATCCCCAAACACGACGGTTCCACCTTCAAAGTTTTATTTTACTGAATATATTAATTGGCTCAGGTCAAACATATCCCTTCTTTTTTTTCTACTGATTAAATAATTATATCTTAGACTATTATGTCCAAAGACCATTATCCCAGAACTTCAGCTCTTTAGTTTGCCTTTATTTAAACTTAGACTGGCCTTCGTGTTTGCTTAGAGAGTAACAGTTTCATCCCTGCACACCTCTTTGAAAAGTCAAACATGTGCAGTCTTTTTTTTTTTTTAATTGTAGAGACGCGTTTTTGTTTCAAGAGGTCTGCTGGAGGCCCTGCGTTGACATTACAAGGTTTTTAGGATTTATTTTAATATAGGGAGCACTATTTATTTATTTTTTTCAGAAGTCTGCATCTTTATTTAAAGTTGTTTATTTTTTTACTTCTGAATTTTTCCAGGCACACAGCAGCAGGGTTTTTTATGCACCTCGCATTGCTAATGAATTGTTGACATGTCAGTTTGCCTTAAATTGTTTTAATATCTTTATATTATAAAACTGTATTCAGTACGTGTTACTGCTGCCGCTTGCATGCACTGGAAGCAGAACAGTCAAACAACTTGATGCATTTTCTCTGTTCAGTCGTGTTAACAAAGAAAACATATGTAAGAAGTGTTCCAGCATATTGACTTAATATCTCTGAAAACAGTCCCCTGTTTTCTTTCCCCCCTGTTACATTCACACGTTCTCCTCTGTTTCCATTGTGTCAGGCTGAACAGTTCACATGGCAGTGATGTTATGGTGAAAGCAGGGGGAGTCCACTGCTGTAATGTGTAAAATTGAGCCCCTATTTGCGGTGTGAAACACCCAGCAGCAAGCGTCAGTTCCTATATATCCCCCAGCACCTCCCTTTCTTTTTTTTTGTACCGTACAGGATCGCACAGAGATTCCCAAGAGTTCTGCAGCAATGAAATTTTCATGGCGGAGGCCGGTGTGATCTGAGGGGCGCTGCGCACCAGCGATGGGCACCTGCCCTGGCTGCGATGCATTATTTAAAAACACTCATTCAATCCAGGCTTCAGGGGACACCTTTTGTTACTCTGTCAGAAGCAGTGAGTGTAACTCCGCAGAACAGGACCTTCCACGCAAGCCGATGATGCGGCTTTCTAAAAAGAGGCACGCTCGGTACGACAGGTGTGCGTAAGAGAGGGAAACCGAATCGACGTCTGGTTCTCTTTCTCCTCTTTGGACACCAGAAAAGTAAACTCCCTCTTTAGTGACCCCGCCGCTGCTTACACGTGTCACTCAGGAATAAAAGATGAGATGCTTACAAGACAAACCACACACGGCCTTCTTCTCGGTGTCTCCCATTTCCTCTCCTCTGGCTTTCACTGTCTCACTGATGAAATGCAGCAAAGGAAAACTCCGATGCAAATCATACGCCGGGAAGTGGGAGATCAGACTGAGTGGGAGGAGGCTCGTTTGACCTGCAACTGACTCAACATCACGGCCCATGATAGTAGGTTCACCGAACATCTGTCTGTCATGTTCTTTCAGCTGCAGCATCATTTGCATCTATTTTTACTCCATACTCATTGAGCAGGATTGTAGCCAGAGGACAGGGTAAAATAAAATGTCTACCACCCCCTTTGTGATTTTCTCTCTTTTTTAGCTCCTCCTTTTCATTCAAGCGTAACAGCACTTTGTTTCACATCTATTCATCAAGAAGATCTCTCCGCCCGCCTCATCCTGAGGAGCAAAACCTGACATTTAGCCCCAGGCTGTCCCAGCCAACCTTCCCTTTCCTTCACTTGCCCCCAGAGAGGCGGGCATCCCAGCTGAGTTTAGCCAGCTAAAGCACAGACAGTTAGAAAATTAACTTTCATGTCCTGATTTGAATAATTCAGCAGTGATCAAAGTGCCAGAATGAGGTAAAAAGTGCAAAGAGGTGATGAAGGAGGAAGAAGCTGATCTAGTTTCATTGATTTATATATATATATATATATATATATATATATATATATATATATATATATATATATATATATATATATATATATATATATATATATAGTTGCATGTATTCAACCCCCTATAATCTGTTGACCCTAAGCCCCATTTCTGCCAAATTAGCCTCCCAACACGTTTCCTTGCCCCGTTTTTAACTCTCAGCATCTTCCTTCACTGCAAACACACAAAATCTCACCAAGTATTTTTGGACTAGTAAATATCTTGTTACACTTAAAATAAGACAAATTAATTCAAAAGTAACTTTTCAGCAAGTTATAGAAGCTTGTTTTAAGTAAAAAATTCCTTAATATTGACAAAAAAGTACTTGCTCTATTAGCAGACGTGGGAAAAACGCCTTGTTATAAGTTAAATAATTTGCTAAGTACTTTTTCATCAATATTAAGGAATTATTTACTTAAAAAAGCTAATATATCTTGATAAAGTGCTACTTGTAAGTTAGTTTTGTCTTACTTTAAGCTTGCTAAGACATTTGCTGTGGAAACCTACAAATACTTTGTGAGATTTTGTGTTTTTGCAGTGGTATCCATGTAGAAGAAAAACAACCCCACAGCATGATGACAACGTGGCTCCTTGTAGGGACAGCATGGGGCTGACATGCGGTGCAAGTTTTCAGGAACGTTTGGCAGAAAGTTCGGTTTTAGTCGCAGTCAACCACAGCACCTTCTTCCACACGTTTGTGGTAAACTACGAATCTCCCTCAAATTATTTTCAGCAATGATTTTCTTCTTATATTCTATGACAACAGCCAGATTTGTAAAGTGACATGATTGCTACACCTGAGCTCTAGAGTTACCACTGGACAGTGAGTAGCTGTCCGCTTTAATGATCTGTTTGTCTGTGCAGATGAATGATTAAGCCTTGATTGGTTTGAACAGAACTTTGTGAATTGTTCAAATCTCAGAATATTGTTTTATAAGCCAACCTTGCTCTAAAATCCTCCACGGTGTTTTCTGTGACCTGTGTCTGCTGCGTTCCTTCATGTTGACGTTTGTTCACTAATGTTCTCCGACAAACTATACCGACAGCTGAATTTATACTGAGGATAATCTACACAGAAGGAGAAACTGACATTGGTGTCAGAGTGAAGGGAGCTCAATACAAGACCATGCTGCACTTTCCAGATTTTTATTAGTAATTTGTAAATTATTTTGAAACCTTGGTGTCATTTTCCTATCAATTATTATGAACTCCTGTGTTTTGGTCTGTCACACAGAATCTCAATAAAACACTTTGTGTGTAATTTAATAAAACGCGGGATAGTTTAAGAGGTAAACAAGATTTCTCTGTGCACACAGAGAAATATTCGGCCGGGCAACAGAAATAAAGAGTTAAATGAAGTCATACGGAGGTGAGTGAGAGGCTCGGTGCCTGCTTCAGACCTCTGCGATGCTGTAAAGACGCTTCACTGACGCGTATTCCCAGCGCGCATGCCGTTTCTGTTTGCCCGTCTTTGTTCTGGCGGTTCCTTTGTCAAAACAAATCAGTGTCAATGAGCATGTAAACACAAACGGCTTTAGCCACGGGTTAATCCAGACATTTCTCACACATGCACATAAACGCGTCCACATTCATGTGAACACATCAAGGCAACGGTGATCATCTCGCTGGTACCCGGTTTAGCTCTGGTGATCTCCTCTTGCCACAAAGAAGCATCTCAGGCATTTCTGAAGATTTGGGATAAGGAGCATTTTGGATGTCACCGGTACAGGTTTCGCCATTAGTGAGTTTCATCATCGGCGAGTAGTTAATGAGGGCAACAATGACATAACCTACCATGAAGCAATTAGTCCAAATATTCAAAACACTCATCTGTTTCCTATTATCACCTGACACTCACCCTCATTGCTGTTCGCACAGATGCTTTCCTCTGTATGTTAATAAGAGACAAACTGTTCTGCTCGGTGTGCAGTGTTGCCAAACTGATTAACAACTTCAGGCGCAGAGCTTCAATATTTATACTGCCTGCTTTATTTTGAGTGCGAAGGGCAACAAATTTGTGCGGATGCACCAAAAGCGGCTGACGACAGGCGGCATTAATTGACTGTTGACACATCTGAATGGGAGCGCCGTCACCCCGAAGGGCGCTGGGGGTAAATCAGGGGTTTCTTTACTTTTTTCTGAATACTGTTTCTGCTTGTGTTCCTGTGCAGCTCTTTATGCTTCCTTCAAAAGACTAAAATGCAGATGGCTGTGCCATCTGTGTAGAATCAAAACCATGCATTCAGAGCTGAAGATCCCCCACTAAATGGCACGTAAATAGGTGGGAGGAGCCAGAGGAGGAGCGGAGGATGTAAAGAAACTTGCTTTCAAAACAAACTGATTAACTTTGCACTTGAAGTTCTTCACCCAAACAAATCTAGAATCACTTGAAATCACACCAAAACAAAAAACAAAAAAACAAAAAAAAAATAAAAATACTGTAAACAGAGTATTAAAAAATTATTTTGCTCACTGACTGCTATCTGTGGCCCTTCTTAAGAGAAGATGATTGATTGAACTTTAACTTTTTTATTTCTGTGAATGGAACCTTTAATTTATTTAGGTCACCGGATTTACTAGAACAAACTGAAAGAGATTTCCATTTACCCTATGAGAAAACCCCCCCACTAATTTTAAAGCTGCTGTGTTAAGTTCTTCCATTCATCAATGACTTTTTATATATATTTCTATTCCCAGTTCCTCCTCTGTGGGGAAGTGGGGGGTTCTGAGGTCTTTCCCCAGCAGTTTATAGGGGAGTTATCAGTTCTTCAAAGAGACACAGAGTACTGACACCCATCCACACACACCACAGGGAAACTTACAGCGGGCCATTCGACCCGACATGCAAACGCCAACATATCCTGGGACAAAACATTCGAGCTCAAAGCAGAAAGGTCCCAGCTGGGAATCAACCCCAACACCTTCATGCTGCCTGAACATCTGTCCCTCTGGCTTGACACCAGTTTTTAACTCCTTTCAAAATTAATTTTAAAGTAAAAGTCTACCGACGAGGCTTTTTCTGCCAAATAGAAATGATTGATTTTCTATTGAGTTCTGACTTGTTGATTCAGATTTCTCTTTCTTATGTTTAGAAAACACAAAAAAGACAGGAATGTTGTGCAGGGTTTTTTTTTATTTTAGAGATAGCGTTGCATCCAACAGAAAATTAAGGAATCACAAGGTTATGCTCATTTATGCATCAACACCAACGCAACTAACTTTGATTAGATTTTTACAAAATCAAAAACAAGTGCATCGACGTGAACGCTGATGGTTGACACAGTTATAGACTGAAAATGACTGTAATTCTTAGTTTTCATGTGTTTAATAAAGAAGAGAAAAGTTGATTTTTTTCAGTAATTGACTCAAACAGAATCAGACAAAGAGAATATCTTTCCAATTCTGATCTGAATGGTTTCATTTGACAACATGCATCGGTTCTTCCTCTGCTTTTATTATCACAATAAATCTGTTCCCATGAAAGCTCTTATGAAAATAACCTTACACAGTGATCTGGTGTAAACACACCCCTGCACTCCCGCTACATTTGACCCGAAGAAAGCGAGGCCAGCCGGCTGAACCCCATCTATATGACGGTTCCTTGGTCGTGTTGAGGAATCCACCTAGTTTTCTGCATGCCGATCTGTGTTATGTTGCTGAACAAAATCAAGACTCAGTTTTAAGGCTTTACAGGGTTTTTTTTATTTTTATTTTTTTTTTATCCATCACTGTGCAACACAGCATCCTAAACACACTCAAACACACTGTTCAGCTTGTATCTAGGAACATTTTGTACACTACGTCAGAGATCCACAGCATGTAACTGAGAAGTTCAGTGTAAACCCATTTTTTCCTTGTGTTTCAATTTCAGATTTCACCACTTTGCGGATGTGCACACCAGACTACCTGCAAAACACCAACAACTGAACGGCCCTCACAGGGGGACACCTGAAATAAAACTTTATTGCCTGGGGAGCCATGGATACTAAAAAAAAAGCTCTGACAGTGACAACATACTGTCTGTTAGTCGCTGTCTTTGTCTGGTAAATAGGGCAAAACCTTGAGAAAACACTGACAAAACACTGAAGAAACTAGCAGTTGGAATATTTTAGGAGGAAAGTTAAATTCCTGAAAAGCAGCTGCGCATTTGCAGAAACAAAAAATCAGAAAAAAGAAGTCAAGAGGCCTTCTGGTTGTTTTTAACACAAGCATGAAAAAAACGTTCAAATTTTGCACTGCAAGAGCAAAGCAAGGAGGCAGTTTATCAAAATGTTTTTAGACATAACCATTAATATTTCATTCTACAAGTTTTTCTATGAAACATTAATGCTCTAGTGTAACTTGCGTGTTCTGTCCACACCCATGCGGCCAGACTTCCTCCAGCTGCGCAAGCAAAAACATTTCTTTGCACTAATATTTCCTAAATGTTGGTGTCAACAAGTTTTGCGCTCCTAGCTGAAACATTGCATCACCTGGTTCTTCATTAAAACAACACCAAGACAAACATGCAAGTGCAGCACCTGCACTGTACTTCCTGCTCACTTTTGCATTCTGATTTCACTTAACGTCATGAAATCTTTCGTACATTTGATTAAATCAGAACGACCCGATGACGAATTCTCCTGACAGGAGCTGCAGCTCCGACGCCAAACTCTTTCCTTAATGCCATATGCATCCATCTGGAGAGCCTTCTTTTTCATTAGGCCAATATGTAAAGAGTTGAATGAATATGTAAATATGAATATGATAATTCACTGAAGCCGCTCCACGATTACAAGGGAACATGTGTTAGCCCTGCGGGGCGAGTTAGGGGGACAAGACAGGTGAGGGGAGAGGGCGAGTCTTTTCTGTGATGTGTGGACGTTACCTGCTGGCCTGTGACAGATATACACACCACATACGCTGCTTTGCAAAAAATATTCACTTTCTCACATTACGTCCCTTTTAAAACCACAAACTTCATTGTATTTTGCTGGGATAATGAACAAGGGTTCTGAAGCTCCTGCATGAGGTAAAATATTTAAAATGTGCCGGCGCGTTTAAACCCCTTTACTCTGCCGCTTGTGAATAATATCCAACGCAATCAACTGCCATTGACTAGTTAAAAAATGTGACTTTTGTGTATTTAAACTCCTGCATGTGTGACTGTTCTGCGGAGGTTTCAGGACCAGTAATATGTCACTTATCAGGTGGATAAAAAGTTTAAAGCTGAGTTCAGATGTAAAACAATATTCCAAGCTCTAAAATTCACTAAGCATTCTTCAGCTAATCAACTAAAAATGTGAAGAGTGTGATCGAACTGCTAACCCATGGTAACTCTGGAGGAGCTGCAGAAATCCACAGCTCAGGTAGGAGAAACTATTGACAGCTTTTAGTCATGCATGCTATAAATCTGGCATTTCTCAGAAAGTTGCTAGAAGGAAGCTATTGCTAAGAGAAAGTGAGAGGAGGTTCTGTTTGAAGTTTGCCACCAGCCATAGAAGGGTATGGCGTGGATGTGGGAGATGCTCTGACAAGATAAGACCACAGCAAAATGAAACTTTCTTGTAAAGTTGGCAGAAAAACTTTGATACCACAAAATACCCAGAAAAACTTATGACCACAAGGGAAAGTGGTGGTGGCCGCATCATGCTGTGATGGACAGGAAGTTCATTCACCTTCCAGGAAGACAACAGAAATGACAGAGCTCCATTTTTAATGGTTGAGATCGAATTGTGTTCATTTCTTAGAATGGCCCAGTCAAAATCCAGACTTGAGACTAATTACAGCCAGGTCTGAACATGTATTAAATGTCTTTTGGACTTTGATTTATTAAAAAAAAAAACATAAAAAAATGCTACAAACTCTGTATCATGTTCTTTCCATTTCACAGTTATGCATTTTCTCATAAATATATGGAGCATTTGTAATTAATGTGACAAAATGGGAAAAAAGTTCAAGTGTTGTGAAGTTTTTGTATATCGCCGAACATGTTTAAAAATGTGATGTCTAATAGAAGAAGCAAGTTGCTGCAAATAAGTGACAGGTATTTAAACGCAAGGAAACAGCAGGATGTAAAAACAAACAGGAGTTTTTCTTTTGTAATTTAAGCAACCTCGAGTTAGATGCATTCCCCATCTGCAGCTTTTCTCAAAAGACTTGTACCTCTTATGAGTTAAATTATTAATCCCCCACCTACACTATCATTTGAAATACATGCTGCCTCTGCGCTGATTTCACTCCTAGTGACACATGCAACATAATCCACAGTCCCCTGAACAAGCGAGCACAACTAAGAACTGACTAAAGACACATTATTTAAATTATAAATGGCTTTTCACCATACTGTAAATAACCCAGGCTCCACAAACCGGTGTAAACTGAGATGCTGGCGCTTCATATGCAATATTAAAGCATCATATGCTGGTTCAAAGGTCAGCCCGCCTGCTGCTGCTGCTGCTGCTGCTCATAAACTCACATGGGACTGTTTTCATTTAGGATCCACTCCTCCATATCAGCACACACAAATACACGAACTCTCAATTTTCACACGGAATAATGGGAGTTCAGGGTGAAATCAGACGCTCCGTGCAAGCAGATGTGCACAAAGTCGTACTCGAGGAAGCCTCCACTAAGCGCATAAGTGACTCACATCACTAGAAAGCCTAATCAATTGAATATGACACGGCAGTGCATCAAAACATATAAGAGAGTCTCTAAAGAAATTATGTTTCCATTGCAGATGTATGACGGGAGTCGTGTAGCCGCACAGCCTCCCAGGACTTGACATTGTTTTAGGGATTACAACTGCATCTCCACGGGGAGCCCGGCTCGCTGTTCCACAAACTCGTACTGTTTGGTGCGTAATGGTGACAAAACAGCACCACGACGATACAAAGAACTCCCCGAAGGCTCACGTAAAGAAATAACTTATTATTATTATTATTATTATACCCCCAATGAAGCTAAGCAGGAAAAAGGACAGTCATCACTCTGTCGGGACTATGACATTTAAAAGTTGCTCATAATAAACCAAAAAACGAGTTTATTAGATCAAATCTAAAATGGCAAATTGATTTTTTATTTTTATTTTTATTTTTTGACGATATCTGCTTGAAATAAAGCTTGTCTCTGAAATAAAAGCTGCGGATTTTCACTTTAAAAGTTGAGCACTATTGTGGCTGCTGAACGGGACAGAGCTTCCCTCCTCTTGCCGCCTGAAGTGCCTGCGCCCCGTGTTTTACGCACCAAAAACGCGCAGCCTGAGCGCTTCGAGCCGATAAAAAGAACCAAATCCACCCGAAGCATTCAGCGGCTTCATCCCCGAAAGTTTCACGGAGACACATGCGAGCAGTCCACGCAACCGCGGACGCATGCTTGCACCCCGACGACAATGCCTCCTCAACTTTTACCGCCGCACAAGTGCGCGTTATAAATAACCGGGTAGATAAAAAAACAAACAAAAAAAAACACAATCCGTGATCTTGTCCAACATCCCGCACCAACTTACAGAGCTGTTCGCTCACATTGTTGGGAAACAACAGGCGGATAATTACACACGAGAAGTGTTTATTTATTTAATTTTTTTAAAAGGTAAAAGTTTAAGAGACGCACCTCCAAGGTGGTCGGATGAGTTGAGGAGGAGCGCACTTTACTCCGGCGCACTCCTTTAAATTACACTACCTAGTTTAGAAAGTTGTGAGCCCCTCCGCTGCCCCCCCTCACGTTTAAGCAGGTAAAAACTCTGACAATTAAAGCAACACAATCCACTTACTTTTCTCTCGCTTGGCTATCGGAAGGGACGACAGCTCCTTTACCTTTGGCGTACATGCTGAATTCTGTTTTAAGACTTTTGCCCCACTCAACACCTGTCAAAGAAAGCAGCCAGGAAAACGCTCCATCTCCATAGCTACCCCTTTAGTGTTTTTCCTCCCCCCCCTTCCTTCTCTTCTCCTCCTCCCCCTCCTCCTCCCTCCTCCCCATCCTCTTCCCTCCTCCTTCTCTCTCCCTCTCCCTCCCTCCCTTCCTCTCTTTCTTTTTTTTTTTTTTTTACATCTCCAACATTGGCCACAAATCAGGCACAGTTTCTACTGGGGGGACTTGAAACCGTCCGCAGTTGGATTTTTTTTTTTTCTCCTTCTCAGTCGCTGTTCCACTGACCTGCTCATCCTCCCTCCGTTCTGCAAACGGTGGGGGCTTCTTAAAGGGAAACGCACACTTTTTTTTTTGTTTGTGGAGTTTCATCAACATGAGGAGAAAAAGGGGGAGGATGGGGAAAGGTTTGCCGGGTTCTTTTACTCCTCTGTTTGGGACAGGGTAGCTGGTTTATCCTCCCTCTTTTGTCTTTTAAAAACATACCAAGACTTTGACAGACCTTGATTCATTCACAGGGATGGAAACATTATCTAATGTAGTTTTCTTGCAGACTCTTGCCTTTGTGTTGAATGAGTTCTGTATGTAGTGAGAGACTAGAAGTGATACTGAAGTCTAGTGGCATTTACATGGTCAGACTACAACTTGCCATTTATTTCTTTTGGATGTTCTGGCCTGCTGATTCTGGGTTTGTCTGATTGTTAGTTTTTGTTGTTTATTTTCTTGACAGTAACCACTGGAAGAGGAAGTAAGAGTGTGGAAAAGGAAAGTCACCAAGTAATATCTCTTGAGGTACTCCACAAAAATGGTATTCAGGGAAAGACAGCAATGTTAATGCATTTCATTATAGGATCAATACTAAATGAAAGAGCTATTGTATCAAACACAGGCGTGAAACTGTTTTACAGATGCACTGACTGAGAAATTTAAATATATATATATATATATATATATATATATATATATATATATATATATATTTTTTTTTTTTTTTTTTTTTTTTTTTTTTTTTTTGGGGGATGGGGGTTTTTATTAAAATTTTTTTTGTATTTT
>NW_015113034.1:292392-298614 GCF_001443285.1 Poecilia latipinna
ATATATATATATATATATATATATATATTTTTTTTTTTTTTCCTGGAGATCAGGTCTGTTAATTCAAATTTTGACTGAATTTATTTCCCCCCACAGAACAATGATGCATAAAAGATATGCATTATTATGGTAGCAAGTGTATAAAAAATAATGTACAATAGAAATGATCAGTTCCAAGAATACATTTCCTTAGTGGAAATTATGAATCAGGCTGAACTGTTGAATTTTTTTTTGTCTAAGTACAAATTCATTTTTCACATATTCAATCATTCTGTGACATGTCAGAAAATAGGTTGTTTCAATTAAGACAGTAAAAATATGTCTTCACTTAATACTTCATCTTTTTTTTTCTACATGACTACAGTGATAACATGCATTCAAGATCATACAAAAGGAATGAATGTAGCTTTTAGATGCATAAGCTAAAAATCTGAAATGTTCCTCTTATCGTTTTGGCTTCTGGCTTCTGTCATTTTTGCATAAATAGTTTGGTTTTGCTTCTTAAACAATATTTTTTTATTTATTCAGCCTACTTATTTATATTGTCACTTGATATATCAGATATCAGATGTACCTGTGGTAAGAGAAGCACCACCAAAGCCATAATTAACAGGTGATTAGATTAAGCACTCATGCGTCAAAGAACTAATCCATCAAGTGTTACATGCAGAACCAGTAAGTGAGTTGAAGCTGCTGATTGTTGTCACACTGAAATCATTTGCAGCACAGCTCTGTTCCTCGCTGGATAAAGTGTCTCCAGGTTGTGAAGTCAAGACTCGAAACAGAAGCTTTACAAGGTGATCTGTGCTTATCTTCAGCATCATTATTTACATTCATTCAAGCTATTCCAAAAACCGGCTCTTGACTTTATCTGTCTTCAAACACTGTTGAATATGCAAATTGTCGTAGCAACATTGCATGGCTGTGTATTGGTGCACAGCTGATAGAAAGACGGGTCTGACATTTTGATATGTGTCTAGTAATTTGGCAATAAGGAAAATGATAGAATTCATGATATCCTTTCATATAACATAAGAAACCAATGGATGATATTAATCTCAGTGTAAGTAGAGATGTTCAGTGAATTTCTCAGAGGTCTTGTAAACATTAATGAACAAACTAATAAAGACCAAAGAACATACTTAGACAGGTAAATGATACAGTGTTGAATAAATTTAAAGCAGAGTAAGGTGAGAAAATAAGGAGAGCCGCCTTAAGTTTTCAACCCTGCAGCCAAAATACAACGTATCGCAACAAGCAATAAACATAGGCTACATGTCAAACTGTTAAAATTTTATTTGTAAACGAATTTTAAAAACATGCATTATTTTAATTCTACTTTCACAATTGACATGACTCTGGCTCCGCCCCCATGTGGAATTTGAGCAAATCTCTAATAAAGAAACAGTGTTACGATGGCAGAGGTAGTGGAAAATAATGCATTAAGACATTTTTCTTTTTTTGGTCATTTTTGCCTTTTAAGCAAACACTGAGGCAAAGATGACAAGCAAGAAAATTCTCCAACAAATTCTACATCAGGTCTCTAAGGTTATTTGTGGGAAACAACAGAGAATTTAATGTTAAATCCCAAGTTTTCCCAGCCAGAGGAGGAATGAGGGGCACAACGTCTCATTGGATGAGAGTGCGAAAGCTGTGTAGGACACATTTTGCACATAAACGGGTGAATATAATGACTTAAACATACAAGCTTGTGAAAATCCGCCTTCAGAAAAATGCTTAAAAATTTACATTAGTATAAAAAAGTGCTTAAATGTAAATACCACAGTTACTGCAACACGTTTTCATGCTGCCATAGCGCTACCACTGGTATTTACATACATAAAATCAAGCATAACTACTTTCATTTATTGATCTTAGGTTTGACTTTTAATAAGTGACGAAATATGGGATGTGTTACTGCCAGATACCTTTGTGCAGATAAACATGTGGTAGCTGCCGCCTTCATTCAACTGGACATAAGGTCGACTGCAGGAAATGTAATAAAATGTGAAATAACTTAATGTTGCTCTGTATTTAACGAGTTAATTTAAAGTGGTTTCATAAAGCAGACCTGAACATGACAGTCCTGATTCAGGTCATATTTACTCCGCACAGAGAGCATATCCTTTTAACCAGCATATCCTTATATATCCAACATCCATCCCACAGCCACTTTGAGGAGGTAAGTATTCTCCAACACACAGAGGAACCAGGAGAGTTCAACATCAAGCTCCACCTATAAGACAAACAAAAGCCAAATTGGTTAACTTTGACTATAGAGCCAGCAGTGGTTCCGCTGCCAGTACCCTGACAGCAGGAGACACCCACAGGAGAAGAAGAAGCAGTGACTTCATAGAGGCACATGTGCTTATTAATACCGTTACCAAAACTACAGTTCCTCACAGACTGCAGAGATCTGACATGACCTGGATGACTACTCTTCCTACTGCATCATATACAGACATATCTGAGTTAAATTTCCCCCTTTAATATTAGAAAATATGTTAATATAAAAAAAAAGTAATGGACATGAACATTTAAACAGGAAAAAGCTAAATTTATTTCAATATCCTTTCACCACCCATGGGGCATAACATCTTAAATCTTGAATATTCACAGAAAGCATGAGGCTTACACACCCATTATTACCGTTTAGTAGATTTCAATAATCCCGCTGCAAAGATGTCTCCCTTTATAGCTCTAATTACACTGAAAAGAACATAATTAATGCTATAAAGATTTTTTTTAAATGAATGTGTTTATTATTAGTCTTTATTTTCAATTCAACAATGAAATAAGTATGATAGTTAACACGATTGCAATAAAAGAATACACAAGTGTTTGCGTTTGGTGCCGGTGGGTTACCAGACGCATGAGGCTAGCTGGCTACCAGGAGATCTGACTGCAGGCGTCCAGCTTGACGTCCAACAGGAAAATGCTGCGACTTACATCTGTCAGAAAAAGGAGACATTTTTCTTCTCTGAGAAGAAAAAATCTCCTTCCTTTGGACCATCTTGCATGTGGTCCTGATCTAACCCTTCATAAAAGTGTCTTAAGGAGGTTTACAAAAACAGATGAGGGTCATGCAGAACCGTGGATGCCCCTCATGACGCCATTTTTACCATGGTTTACCCCAGCCTTTCTAAAGTGCTCTGATGATGTTATTGGTCTTAGACTTTGACTCAACAGATGTACAGTCTCTCTGAGTTTAAATATCTTAAATATTATATTTATAAATGAAAAAAAAATCAGGTTAAAATCCACTCCTCTTTTAACTGGAGTTTCCACGTAAATCTCGTCTCTGTAGGCTGATATCTTGAAGTTTGCATGATCTCAGCTGTTTATGTGATACATAGCACATAGCACTGTTAAACATACCAATGTCAGTCTTGTATATTTATTTATATATTTGTACCCATTGGTGCTCAGGATTTAGGTTTTAGTTGTGATTCTAAATTGCTCTTTTGTGAGTGTAAAACGCGTCTTTTGGCCATGTTATGTACTGATGACCTGCACTCTGTCCCTCTCTGCTATTTCCTGCTAAGGTCACACACACACACGCACACACACACACACTCACACACCACTCACCCCCAATTGACCCAAGTAGATACAGAAGATGGAGGGACAACAATAGTCATATTAATATAACATTCATCCTTATGGTCAAAGTGTACAATGACTGTAGTCATAAATGTAGTTATAATCTTACTTCTTTGTAGTCCTAAAGATGAAATATTACCTGTTGATGCAATCTGACTTAAAGCACTTTTTTAGAGAAACCATATATTCCCTACTTATCTTGAGCAAGTAAGATGACTGCAAACCTTAAAGCACTGGCCACTACAGTCCATATTGGCTTTCTTTAACATTAAACGTGTGCTAAATGCTTGTTGCTTCAGTCTGCAGACTCATGTGATGAAGCAGCTTCAACAGCTTTGACTCATAGAGGGCGTTCAGGCACCCCTGTGAGTTTCCCTCTGCCTGCACATCTGCCTGCATGGGATGGAAAAAGCACTTTAAGTCGCAGTCCATAACAACTGAGGAATTCCCCGAGCTCTGCCCTTGCGATGCCAAATTCTAATTGATCACAGATTAAATCATTCAATGCCAAACAAATGAAAGTCTTTTTCTCCACCTGCCTCAAGAGGTGTCCCCAGAGCCTAAAAGTGTGTGTGCTGTGTGTGTGTGCGTGTGTGCGCGAGTGAGTCGGGCGTGTGTGTGTGTGTGTGTGTGTGTGTATGGTAGATAGTGTTATCTAGAGCCAGTAAAATAAGAAAAAAAAAAAAACAATCTAAAAACAACCAAACTCAAAGCAGCAATGAACCCTCCACCCTGCAGTTCCATGAGTCAGCCTTGACCTTAAGTAGCTTCATAAACCTCTTGTCAACCTCTTCCTTTAACCCACTTCTCTTTACCTTCTTTAAATCGTGCATTTTGCAAAAAAAAAAAAAAAAAAAAAAAAACAAAACACACACTTTGCATGCAGTATGGAAAAAGTGATTCTTGAAGGCCAAACTGGTTCCACTGGAGACTGTTTTACTGTTATTTTGTGTCATTGCGTGGCTCAACAGGGTGGGGAGATTTATATACATTTGGGTGCAAGCAGATATGCGCACAAAATAAACTTACATTACTCTTTTTTTGCTGTCAGTTCGTGTAAAATAAGACAGTTTTATTCCACTTTTTGTCAGCGTAATCCTTTATTTAAACAGAAAAAAAATCTCGAGACTCATTTAGAAGAAAGACCTGTTACATATATCACAGTGAAACTATAATTGTTACGTCCTTTCTACCTTTGAGCTTCTTGAACTTTCAACCACAGCTTTAAAATCTTATCTGTACAAAAACAACCTAATTTCACAGTAGTTTTTTGTTGAAAAGTAGAATTTATATTTAACAAATATGGCAGTAAAGCATTCATCTCATCAGGATAGTCTCTATAGACCTTTACAGCAGCAGTGAAATGTTTTGAAGCTACCACCTGTTGCTCCCACGTAAAGCAGGTCAAAACTGGGGAAAATTGATAAGACGATTTTCCAAAAATTGAAACAACAGACATATTACACTTGATCGTTTGTTATAAATATACAAATATAAATATTTCACAGATGTCTCTAACCAATCTGGTTGAAAATGTTTTATGCAAAGCCAACAGAGACATACCCCCCAAAATCTTGCAGCTGTAACTGCAACAAAATGTGTTTCCACAAAGCATCCTGCCACCAACAGTGTGTGAATGTGTGCATGAATGGGTGAATGACTGAATGAAGTGTAAAGCGCTTTGGGGTCCTCTGGACTTGATGAAGCGCTATACAAGTGCAGGCCATTTATTGACCCAGAGGGTTCTGAATACAAATGCATGCTACAATCTTAACATTCAAACGCACAATTACGCCGAGTAGGTATGTTGCATAAGAATCCCAGTAAAATACAAGGGATGTAGAGGCTGTGACATGATCAAAAGTGCAAAAGTTCAACGAATATGAATGCTTTTCCAAAACATTTGCAATTTTAAGTTATCCGTTTTCACAAACGTGAACCTGTGTCTGTTTTGGATGTCTATCTGCCAGCTGTTTTGGCTGTCTGGCTGCCTTTGTGGCTGTTTGTCGGTTTTGATTTGCATCACACCACTTGGTCACCCAGTTCATCTGTACCATTCCCAAATGGCCAACACCCTCTATGCCCTCCCCTCCTTTCAGACAGCTTCATGTCTCTTACACCCAGCGGCTACAGCTGTAGCGAAGAGAGATCCTTGAACTCTCCCATAATTAGATACGAAGACAAAAAGGGAAGGATTATAGCTTCTGTGTCGCATGCTTGAAAATACAGGTTACAGCAGCAATGCGAGAAAAATAAATCCATCAACTGTACCTCTGTGATCCCTGTTAAAACGTTCAAAGTTAGTGCAAACTTTAAACGCGTGATTCGGCATATTGTATTGGACATCACAAATGCCTTGGCTGCTAGAAAACATCTGTGTTACATTTTCTGATGTCTCATTTAAAGTCGCATGTGCTGCTATTTCAGATTTACAAGCAGCTTAAGGCAGCTCACCATTATGTGCAGTTTTAACATGTGAAAGACGAGGCCTCACCTGGAATGCAAGCAGAAAACAGTCCTTCTTTTTTTTTTTTTTTTTTTTTTTTTTTTTTTAAAGGGGGGGGGGTTCTTTTGTGTTTTTTTTTTGAGGGAGGAAAAAAAATCAACCGTGGGGGCGGG
>NW_015113034.1:301856-336467 GCF_001443285.1 Poecilia latipinna
TTTTTTTTTTTTTTTTTTTTTTTTTTTTTTTTAAAAGGGGGGGGTTGCTCTGCTGTGGTTTCTTGGTAAGATGATGAAATACGATCCAGTTGGGCCAGGCTGAGCACGACAACCTTGTGCTTTTAAGACTTAAGAGAGAGCTGGAAAATTCAAAGATATATTGCACAATCCTGACCAGACAAAACTTCTGTCCTATAGTTTTTGCATTTTCAAATTTTCGTAGGCAATTATCTGTTTTATGGTAGTGAGGGATTAAAAGACATCTGATCAGTTTCAAATGCCTTTTTTAAAGCAAACTTGTAATCTATTAAAACTCTTTCTAGATAATAGAAAGATTTTCATCATATTATCTTTCCATCTTGCTTCAGGGATGTTGGATACTATTTTGGTCTCCCCATTTCTTGTAGTTTGTGATAATTTATTGGCATCTGGTTGTTCACCTGCGTTTTAAGAATTGACCTCAGGTTCTGAATGGGACTGAGATTTCATGTGGTCAAGATCACAGGTCAAAAAGTCTAATGTGGCCATCTGAGTCATTCCGGCATCACCTTTACCTTGTGACACTGGACTCCACAAAAGTCAGAGGAAATGACTTTCGGAAAAGATTGTGACACAACCAATAATATCCTGCAGTTTTTTGGAAGATAATTATGTGTCAATGCACACCTGGACTGTTTCACTATTTTTACAACGTAGGAGTCGTGGTAGCTCTTACCTTCTCCTCAAATTATAATCCAGATGTCTTGTGCAATCAGGGAAGGATTTTCTCTGGAAAATAAATGATACATAGCACTGTTAAACATACTATTGTGCATCAAAGATTAGTCTCATTTATCTATTTGTCAGTCAGTCTTGTATATTTATATATTTGTAGAAGAAACAAACAAATGCATTTCAGTGTAAGGACTAAATGATATACCTACTACAAACACTCATCTTTAACTTAAGTGGGAATTAAATACTGAATTCAGCAGTCTTATTTGACTGATTAAATTCTGGTTAGTCATAACTCATGAGATTCTCACAAAATCTTTCTGAAAGATCTCCCTATATCTAATTACTTTCTAACGCTCATATTAGAGTCCAGTCCTCGAGGACCTGAGTGTCCTGCAACTTTTGAATTCATCCCAAGTCCAACACACCTGAATCGAAGGATTGAGAAGTTAATATGATTCAGTTGCACTGATGCAGAGAATCATCTAAACCCTCATAAAACTGAGTTTCACACCAGTGATCTGGTCTAAAAGGGAAAAGAAAAGATATTTCTCTCAGCCTTTACACTAATTTGTGTCCAGTTTTAGAGCAGGCTATACCAAGAACTTCCCTCTATGTTTCAACGTACAGCAGGAAGAAAGCAGCTGTTTGTAACTAAACCCAGAACGAACGTAGCAAAATCACAGGACACACATCCTTATTTAGAAATGCCCCCAAGCGGTAAAGCAGCTGTAGGCTGAAATAGACAGACACTAGATTGGGATGGCATCATCCGGAGTTTCTCCAGGCATCCAGCATGCAAAGATGAGTACGTTTTCAGTACAGACAAAGCGACTGCATAGGGTTGTATGAGAAAAAGTAACATTATTATTAGATATTCGCTGTGACATTCTCACAGGTTCTGAGTACTTTTTGTTGCATCCTTGTCCCTAGCGGCATTGGGAGGGTGCTGGTGCCTATTTATCTCCAGCAAGACATTTTGGGCGAGAGGCGGGGTTCACCCTGGACAGGTCACCAGTCTGTCGCAGGGCAACACAGAGACACACAGGACAAACAACCATGCTGCACACACACACACACGCACACACCTAGGGACAATTTAGAAAAACCAATTAACCTGACGATCATGTTTTTGGACTGTGGGAGGAAGCCAGAGTACCCAGAGAGAACCCATGCATGCACAGGGAGAACATGCAAACTCCATACGGGAATCGAATCCAGGACCTTCTTGCTGCAAGGCAACAGTGCTGCCAACTGCTCCACTGTCCAGCCTCACTAAAGCCATGGAGTTATTTTTTTTTTAAAATTTGAAATAAAAATCTGTGGCAACATGGCTACGATGGGTTGTAAATTGTACATGCTTTATTAAAGTAATGCAAGCAAGTTCATTTGTTCTTGCAAATCTTCGTATGTCATCAGAGTGCACACTGTATCTGTGTGATAGTGGTGCTACTGCTGTGTAAACATTAATTAGCAACAACAGTTCTTCTGCATAATGCCTTAGGGTTTTAGTAGACTGTTTTTATAGAGGTTGCTTACACATTTTCAGCATACCTGCAAACAAAGTGCACAAATAAAACTGCCTTATTTTATTACCAACTAGTGGAAATAAAATCTTAAACAATAAGAAAAAAATACTCCTTGGCTTAAAGCTACTCTTATATAATCTTCAAGCTATTTTTCTTATTTATTTTCAGATAGACTTGTATTTAAAAAGTCTAAATGTTTTGTGTGTCAATTTGGCACAATTTGCACCAATCAGCAGCTGCATTTGACCGTCCTGTCTGCAAGACGCAGAGTGAGATCTGTGAGGCAAAACTGTTGTCTGAGCTGGCAGCAGAAGTAATCCGAGCTGAACTGATGGCTGCGGGAAAAGAACAACTGCATCAATATATCTGCTGGTCATGCCTCTGATTTGCATTGTCCAGAAATGATTGTTTTTCAAGCAAATGCTGGGATGGCACTTCTGTTTGGTTGATGTTAATGAAGCTGCTTTATTGCCAATTCTTACTTTTAAATTTTAACATTTTCCTTCAGTTGTGCCAAAACCTAACAAGTCTTAGTTTACGTTTGAAGACTTAACAGTAGCTCCAAATAAAAACCATAGAACAAGTCTTAAGCCTTATTGCCCAGTTGTATTTAAAGTCTATCTTATCCATATGTACCCTTAAGAACAGGAACAAGAAGTGAGTGTGGCTGAGTGGAGGATGTGATGTTCTCATGAGTTCTGTGGGAAGCTGCACAGCTCATCCCAAGTACGAAGATTTTGGTGCGTGCAACGAAGATACACCTGTCTACGAGTGGACTCGCATTTTATTCCCGCGTCAGAGTCCACCTTCTCATAGTCAGAGAGGACAGAGATGTGTGCACAAACATCTCCCACAGCTGAGATCCCATCATACTCAGCAGGTGTGGAAAAGGCGGGGAAGGCAAAGACGAAAAGACAAAGACAAAGAAAGTAACGATGGGAAGTACCGACAGATACATAGAGCTTGCTAGGCAGAAAAGTATGCCCTGGTGGAAAAGGCAGAGGAGGCAGAATTTTAAAAATTACCATTTTCAAAGTAGAGGAGTGAGCTGCAGACGCACCACCTGAGCAAGAGGCAATCTCAGTTTGTGTTGTTGCCCCTTCCTGCTATGTTTTGAAGTGTACTACTCTCTCAGCCCTGCAATCTGTAACAGCTTGCCCCTAAAACTTTAATCCCCCACATTTTGTTACAACACATCCACAAACCAATATTTTATTAAACTTTTATGTGATAGGCCAGCAGAACACAGTGCTGCGTTGTGATGGGAGGGGAAATAATATCCGTTTCTCTCTTTTTTTTTTTTTTTTACAAGCAAGAAAAAAAGCGTAGCATGCATTTGTGTTTGGTCCCCTTGAGTCAATA
Organism: Poecilia latipinna; assembly: GCF_001443285.1. Taxonomy (NCBI): domain Eukaryota; kingdom Metazoa; phylum Chordata; class Actinopteri; order Cyprinodontiformes; family Poeciliidae; genus Poecilia; species Poecilia latipinna. Next base: position 305,462 of record NW_015113034.1, read on the forward strand.
CTTTGAGAAGTCAACTTGCAATACACCCAGTTACAACTTTGAGTGTTTTAGGCTACTGTACGTCTCAACCATCTTCAGACAAAGAGTGAATTTTCCACACAGTCAAATTGGATGGAGTATCTGTGATTGGCAGTTTTCAAAACTTGTCACATATTTGCAAATTGATTAAGGTCAGGTGTTTGATCTAAAACATTTTATCACATAGGTAGACTGTCATCTTAATATCTCATATACTGAAAGGTGAATTGTGTTTTATTCTCTGGTATCTTTGTGTCTCCAACATATTTTCTTCCTGAATAATAATGCATTAAGCTGTGTGCATCTTCTCATGGCTCAAGTTTTAATAAAAGGTGGTTCAAAACCATTTACTGGAGACCCCTTTTTACTTGTGGTTCGCAGATTCACCTATTAGCAGATTCTTCTGTGGAACATAACTTCAAATTATTTTATAATATTTTTTGTCGAGATCTAAATAGACGAAAGAAAATGCAGTTAGAAAGCTGAAAGCAATGCTTCTTTTAGAGGATTAATAACCTGATGTCCCAATGAGATTTTGAGAAACTTGTTTTAATTGTTAACTGTCATGTTTTTGACATTTAGAGCACTTTGAGCTGCCTTACTGCTGAAATGTGCCATACAAAAGGCATTTTTCTTGACTTGAACTTGTCAAAAAGGCAGTTCTAATGGTTTTTAAAGAGGTTCTCAAGTATGTGTGGTCCCTGACCTCTGGCCACCACAGGTCCACTGTGCCAGATAAATAAAAACTCTGACATGAACACATTCTGCCTGTTTGCTGCATTCTCTTCATAGCTGGTGACAAACTGTCAAAAAATACTTCTTATGACTGTCATCTTGCCACTAATCCGTGCAGGCCAGATTTAAATCTACATTACATTTTTACAAAACAAAATTAAAAACCATGCATTTTCTTCCACCGGACACTTCTGCGTCTCCTGGTGTGCCTGCAGTATATAACATGCAAAATAATGAAGTTTGCCGTTGTAAAGTGAGAGAATGCGAGAAGGTTCAGGAGTATTCAAACTTTTGCAAGAAACAGTGTTAGGATATACAAGTAGAGTTAATTTATATAAATGAAATCACAGACAATGAATGATGCTCTGTCTTCTTGAAGTGACTTTACATTTAATAGGGGAACATTTTATTCCTTGCTACTCCTCACTTTGAATTCTAGCACAAGGAACAACTTGGATGCAGGCTTTGGGAAAACTGGTGAACGTGACCGTACCTTATAATTTATGGCATGTATTGCTTCCATAAATTAAATTCTGGTGTCCATAATATGTCCTGATGATGCAACAAGGCATTATAATGTCACCACACATACTGTCTCATTAGTCCTGGGTGATAAGTAAGGAAGAACTGTTTTTCCAATGTGGTTTCCTCCGTAGTTTTGAGTAAGAACCACTGGAAACTGGGCCAAACCCAAAAGAACCACAGTAAAATATGTGGTTACATTCTGGCCTGCTGGTCCTCTCTTTTCCATCTTCCGCTATCCACCGCGCTCCACCCTGCCATCTCCCTGCATCCCCACCAACGCAATACTGGCTTTCTCTTTCTTAGAAAAGCCGTGGTGACATTACAGAGAAGAGAGAGCAGGGCGCAGTCAGCCCAGAGTGGGTTAAAAGTTAAAGTGGAAGCACACTATTTGTGTTGCAGGCTTTGTGGTGTCTTGATCTCCCTCAACCACACTGGGTGGGCACGACAAAAGTGCAGCTTCGATCAGATAAGGACCAGAGCAGCGGTGGCAGAGAAACACGTAGCGCCTGCAACTGGCTGGCAGGCGCGACAGGAAGTTGCATCATTAGTGTAAATTCAACCACCACACCAAAAACATGACTCTGTTTTACTTGGAAAACAAGGCTGTGTCAAATCTCTTTTCCTCCTCCTCCTCTTCCTCCTCCTCTTCTTCTTCTTCTTCTGCTGTTGTCCCTTGTCTGCACTCTGTGCGATCCCACACCCTCCCCCATTCCAGCCCTTCACTCTGTCACATTTGTTAATTCTCTGCTCAAAGACATGCTCTGGAGCACACTCGGCGGCGTGCGTGCCCACAGTGGCGTGTGCATGCACCGTGCATCACTGTTGGTCTCTGCTGCATGTCTCCCACACGCCACTGGCAGCCAGCACAGAGCGGCGTGACCTCCCACTGCCCTAAGGCGCTTTGTGTGTGAACATATATGTATGTGTTTGCATGTGTCTGTGTGTAGGAGGCGGGGGAGGGGACGGGGGATTTAGCAGACGGGTAATGGGGGTTGTCACACCAGGGAGTCGGGGATTGACGGTTGTCTGCTCCTTCATGTCCTCCAAGAGAGAACCGGCGCTATTATGAACATCATTCGTTTCCCACCACTTTGCATCGCAAGCCTTTAAGTAATGGAGCTGCAGCACAAAGCTAATTTTTGTTAAGTTACAAAAATCACGATGAGCCTATTGCTTTTGTCACACCGTTTTCTTTCTTGCCATTTGTATTGGCAAGATACAAAAAAAAAACATGTTTTGAGCTCATTTAAATATGAGAAAAATGAGTTTGTAAAGTTTGATTTCCCTTGTTGTGTATGTTGTGTGAGTTATTGAGCTGAAGGGTGTAAAATTCATGATACTTTTACAGTCCCATTTTATTTATTTGTTTCAAATAAATGAACCATGTAGGGATGAAAGTTTAAGCTTCCAACGCATGAGTGGTTGAATAATGACTAACTCACTTAATCCAGAAAGTACAGTTTTGTATTTGTTCCCTTTTGTGTTCATAGAGATCATTAAACTAATTTTAATATCGTACCTCAGTAAAACCTCAGTAAAACAGGTTTGAAATCATAAAAAAGTCATCATGTCCAACCTGATCCAACTTTAAAAAAAAAATTATTTTCCTCTAAACCTAATAGCAGGTTGTGCCAGTCGACTTCCATCGTTCATTCGGCAGTGAGGATTTTTTTTTTTGTCACTATGGATGGATTTTGTCCTACTTTTCCTTACAAATTTGTGTTAATTCAGCCACAGTGGAGATTTTTTTTGTGTGCAGGAACGACTCGTTTATGGTTATGCCGCAGTGTCTCAGATTTATGTACTTCACATCCAGTAAACTCATAGTTGAAATCATAAAAATTTTCTGGTGGGAAGCATTTCTTGGTTCTTCCAATTATGGAAAGTCACGAAGATCCTGAAGCTGCGAACCAGCCCGAGAACATAGCACGACTCCTTTTATGTTTTTCTTCTGAAATGCTGAATTTGTCATGTTTGGTTTGCAAAGGACTCCGGTGCAGAGATTGAATATTTGATAAAATGAAAACCAAGGACAAATGTACTTACATGGAAAACACGCGACTGGCACACAACAAAGACAAACAAAACTGAGGTAGGCAACGGAAGGATCCGATAAGAAACAACTGAATGTCACTGGATTAAATACTGGGGGGCTTGATTACTGTACAAAGGACAGAAAGCTGATTGGAACAGGGTGCAGGTCTGAGGACAGACCAGGCATGCATGCAGAATAAGGAGAGAGAAAGAGAGAAATTGTAGGTGAGGAGCAAAGGAAGGAGAAAACAAATAATCTAACAAAGATAAATACATAAAAAGCACAGCTAACTGAGGTTTAAACTAACCAAAAGTAGACATTAGCTTGAGGAGACTGATATAAAATAAGGCATGGTTGGCAGAAACAGAAAAAAACTAATAATCATAATAAAACAAATCAAAATCCAAACGAAACAAAATGCACCCATTTCAAAAGGTTTCACTTTCGGCTCATCGGTCCACAGAATATTTTCCCAAAAGTCTTGGGAAGATGCTTTTTGGCAAACGTGAAACTGGCTTTTGTGTTCTTTTTGCTCAGCAGTGGCTTTGGGGCTTAGAGCTCACTGATGGATGACATTTTTGCACTATTGCACAATATAATATCTGTTTCTTGAGCTGAATCATGAACAATAACCTTAACTGAACTTAATTTCTTGTATGGGAACAGGCATGAAAAGTAATAAATTGTGGAGGAGGACTGATCCAGGTCTGAAAAACAACAATACAGTTAGCTCACCTGGACCTCCATATTCCTAATCCATTTAGAAAGCAACTTCTCTCCTGGTTGCCCCTAACAACTCAGTCCAGTGCCTCCTTCGGCTGCCAGCTCAGTGTCAGATTTTCTATTCGGTTTATTTTTCAAAATATCCGGATTTTTTCCTTAGGGCAAAATCTTTTGTTTGGCTGCAAGTGGTTTTCTTCAAAAAAAAAAAGAAAGAAAGAAAAAAGAAAAACCACAAGCATATATGTTCACTGTGAACTGTCTTTGTTGTGCATCACACCAACAGGTGAACCTCATCAGCCTGATCAAGGCAGTGTACATCTTTTCATGGTAGCACATTTTCTTGTATTGTTTGTCAGCCAAAACCAGTTCAAAATGTAGGGGACTTTCCCACGACTCTTAGCAGACACCTGCAGTGCTTTAGATGTTGTTCTTTCTTTTGTGAGATCACATTTGAGTCATTGATGCGCTATTTGGGCAGCTTTGTTAGTCTGGGCGCTCTTGGGAAGGGTTGTGAGGAGGAAAATACTTTCCTACAGCATTTTTATTTCACGCTAACCTAAGTTGGAGCCACTCCATGCATTCAGCATGCTGAGGGGAGGGAACTGTAATCAACGCAGACTGACCATCTGCATAGCTTAAAATAGGAATAGGCGATATATTTGAGCCACACTCGCATCAAAACACTAGTGTGACCTTTGAAGAATGTATTTTGCTTTTGATGTGACCTTATTTAATTTGTGCAAATTGAGATGAAAGGGGTTAAATTCAGTTGTTTATTGTTTCTGTGGGTTGGTTACTTTTCCCATGAAGTCAGCATCTTGATTTTTTTCAATTCAGGATTCAACTTACCGTCTTAGTAGTTGACCCATAATGGTTAAATTGGAGCCATCAGTTGAAGCACTTCTAAGCAATCAGTATGCAGAGTTGAGTGAAACATCATCAGTGCATACAGATGGTTTCCATATTTATAAGAGTCTTTATGAGCTTACGGTGATATTTATCGCATTTTCTGAGACATCTTGAATGTAAATTTCGTAGCACTGGTGCATATATTGCTGTACAGTCTATAGTATTGGATTGATGCTGATACCGTGAGCATCAATCACATTATCACTTTATAACGTTGGTGTGTCTTTTATAAAAGACACACCAACAAACTCCCTGCTTGTTGTCCATTCTGGATACCCTGCATATAGAGGCAGGGTCACCAGGAGGACAGAAGACAACATGGTAGCTGGAGGTGCATGTCATCATGTAACGCAAGGAAGATGGCTAGTGGGTTGGAGGGTGGGCAGGCTGGATTGTGATTCTGTCAGAGGAGAGGTGGGGGTGGTGCTGATATGAATAATACCACACAGAAAGTAAACATTTATTCTGTACACCCACACTGGCAAACTGGAAAAAATTGTAGGAGGAAGAAGATTTAAAAAGAGAGGGTGAGAGACAAAAAACAAAAAACAAAAAAAAAAACAACATAAAATCAGGAGACACTTTAATGCGAAACATACCAAATATTTTAGGTTCCCAAGTTAGGCACGGAGGGATGCAAAATTTCATTCTGGCATTCTTGTTGGTAGACTTATGAATGAAGTATTGTTTGGATCTCTTGTTTCTATTCTTTGCTCTTAACATCCTGATGCATAAACCCAAGGAAGCCTGTTTCCCCTATGTGAACTTTACAACCGATTTAAACAAGACTGTAAAAAAAATAAAAAAATAAAAAACTCAAAAGTTTGAATGAGAGCAGTTAACTCCACAGAAAAGAGAAACATCAAAATGAGCCAACACCGCAGGATGCCAGGGGAATGCCACTGCAGGCTCCACACTGAGAGGAAGGCTCTGCAGCACGCTTACTAGCGCTTTTTTTTTTTTTTTTGGTTTCCTGGGGAGACTGTACAGTCTGTGGGCGTGTAGTCTGTTTTAGGACTGTAGCATCCCTTCCTCACGCTGTCTATCTCCTCGGATTTAGCTACAGTAACTAAAAATGGCTGATTTAAGACATCAGGGTTGCTGTATTTCTAACTGTGTGTTAGTGGATGTGTTTATGCTGCATGGAGGGAGAAAGGGGGGGTGTTAAGCTTTCCAGAAAAAGTCAGTTGATGTGACCTACATATTCATTATCTTGCACCATTTTTTTTTTCCACATCGACACATGTAGAAAATCACTCACAGGACAAGAACAGTGACCGGTGTCAGGCAGCAGAGATGAAGGCTACTTTACTTCAGCAGCACTGTTTTCTTTGTCTGCACTCAACCGCGTCTTTTCCAGAGATGGCATACCGCTCCTCACACATACATGTGGACATAAATAAATGTGTAATCAACCCTTTGGCTTGCAATTTACACGATGAAGATATTAAAAGAAACAACTTCAATGGTGACATCAGGCCACATGAAATATATCTGTGAATGCCTCACAACACAAGTAATATGAAGGAATTCAAAGCAGTTGTAATTTCATTTTAATACTGATTTGTACTGATACTGTCACCGAGTTAGACACATTTCAACTTGGTATAAATTTTGTACTTGGTGGCACTTGATTGGTTTTAAGTTCTCCTCTTGGATACAACAAGTATTTTTTTAACAGGATCAGGTGTGAAAAAACAACTCATTCAGGTCAAGTTTGGAGGTGGGCTTCATGTGAACTCATACATTCAGATTTAGATTTAACATAATGTTAAATCTGATATGTTTCTTCTAGCTGGACGTGATCTTTGGAGTAATGCAGCCAGAGTCCTGTCGTCTCGGTTTAAGGGAAATAATTGTAGCTCAACACAGTCTTTCTTTTTTCTGATGAAAAGCTTAAAACCAATTAAAATTCTTTAGTTACATGTTCAGTCACCAATTTCTACGATACGCTGTTTGGAGACAAAATAATGTTAACAAAATAATGTTAAACTTAACATTATTTGTATAGTAAGAACAAATACATATTTTAATTACGCTATTTTAGTGAACATAAATAATTGTGGTTATTAATTAATTATTAATATGTTATAACAGCAATCTAATTCTGACCCTTGAATGCTTCTGTCCTGCAACATATGTCTATTCTTCATATGTATGAAGACTGCTGGACTTCTGCCCTCAAGAAATGAAGCTTGCGACATTCTTTGTATTTCAGCGGGAACTTTATGTGGCATCTAAGTGGATAAAATTCAAAATGAAAATCATCAGAAAAAAAAACTGAACATTTTAGTAGTTACATATTACCACTAGATGACGTTAAAGCAGTACACGTTTGAATATATGCAGGATTTTTTTATTTTTTTTCACAATCTACACATGTTCCAGCTTGCGGCACTTTTAGATGTGGCCACAATTTGTCTGGAAGAATCTGTGAATGTCAAGTATAAAATCAACTGTGGACGACCCTTGAACCTGACTCTTTGACTTTACCCAGAGATAATGTGTGACACCAGGACTGTGAGTGATTGGGATGATGTCTGCTTACAAAGGATGAGGAAGAGTGGGGGAGGGTCGCAGACGAGCAGGAGACGGGCGAGGCGGGGCTAATTTTCATATTCATATCCCTGCATATCAAATGAACCAAGGATGCAAAACAACATTTCATCAGTTTTGAAGTACAAGGTAATCACTTTCCAGAAAATATTTGTTAGATGTAATTTTAGTGAGAAGTGACATATTCTAAGGCCCGTCGATCTGAATCTGCCTTCAACTGTAGCAGCTTGTTGTATGTTACTAATATATGAAAACATCTGATTTTAATGACTTACTGGCAAAGTAGATTCATTTTGTGGCTTTCCAAAAGGTAAACAATCCTTACTTTACCAGACAAATAAAAAAGTGATAAAAAAAATGTATCTTTATTATTAGGCCAGAGCAGCTAAGCGCCGAGAAGCCTTGTTGAAATTGTGCTGTTTATTAATAATTATTCTTATTTCTATATTGATTATTATCTTAAATATCCTGTTCTATTCAATATTTGCAAAAGTTGTAACTGTCTGCCATGTGTTTTGGGAATGGACCAAAATGCAGATAGAACAATGGCAGCCTTCTGTTGATGGTGAGATGGCCTATTTAAAGGTGACACATCATGCAAAAGCCACTTTTTTAGCCACTTTGAGTGTCTGTAAGTGTGAAATTTTTAGATTTATTCTCTCCCGGTGATAAATAGATATCTTTATATTCTGTTTGGGTTATATTTTTCAGTCTGTTCATTTTTCTCTATTGCCCAATGTTTTCTTGTCTATGACGTCACTGCATTGGCTGTGGAACTGCTCAACAAGGTCATGACTTATGGCTAATTAGCTTTGTGAATCTGCCATCTTTTGTCCTCACGGTGATTTTGTAGTCAAAGTTCAGCTATGCTGAGGTTGTAAGTCGACAAGACAAAGTGTTCGGTTTTCGTGTGCAGCACAGGATTCCTTACATCAGAGACTCTTCAAAGTGTCTGATTAAATTTTATGTCTCTCGGATGTGTACCTACATCAGTGGGGAAAGTTTGTTTGCTCGGAGCACATAAGCACTAAACTACGCTCCATACTGTAGGTAGTTGGTGTGGCTGTAGATGGAGTAAATACAGTATTAACACCATTGCCATGCATTCATTTGAATGCGTGGTTCTGCAGGTTCGTCATCTTCGTTCCCCTGCTCTGGGTCAGACTTTGGCTCCAACATCTAAGGTTGGATGAACAAGTCTTCCATTGTTGACATATTTAATAAACTTGGGAATTAAACGTTTTTTCTGGCGGTAGATAATTGTTGACCTGTGACCTGGAAGGGAGCGGGGGTGTGAAAAGTCTCATTCACAAGAGTGTGACACGAGATTCACAAGGGGAGCAGAACACCAGAACAGAGAGCGATCATGACAGGAACTTCAGAGAGACAGCAAGGACTTTATTTTAAATGTATCTTCAAATTTTTCTTATGAAACAATTGTAGAACCCAGTTAGCTTTCTTACACAGCTACACTGTTAAAAAAAGGCTGAAACACAGAAGATTAGATTCACCTGCTGGAGTTGGAGAACAGTAATTCATGAAAAAGACTGAAATACATGGCACCATGTATTACAATAAACAATAAACAATAATGTCCAAGAACAACAGCTAAACAATCCATGTCTTTAACACAACTAACTTTTCCCAAGTGTGAGTTTATAGAGTTTACGTGAGTTCAAGAATGAGGAAGTGTGGTCTGAAGACTCCAGTGTGTTGGAAGCTGTTTCTTTTTTATATGGCCAAAGCAAGTTTAATGAGATGGGAGGCTAATCTGTATCAGCCTCCTACCAGACCAGAGAACGAGTTCAGGCTGGGATTTCATACTCCTAGCTGGGCAATTAGCTGCCATCCACAAACCTCCAGGTTGCTTGATAAGGTTGAGGAAATCCAGGTTCTTCATAGTTGAACCGAGTTCATCCAACCTGGCAACAGACAAATGGGACTTGTAAGGTTTTATAAATAAAGTTAATAACAAATCCTAACTTGAATTGAAGCATGGCAATGTGTACCTTATCAGTCAATATAAATCCAAATTAATCCCCACTTCTAAATCAATACATTTCATACTTAGACGGTTGAAAACATCCGCTGATCGTCCAGTTTATAGGTTTTACATCAACATAGTTTGTCAAATTATACATTAGAAACACTTTAGAGTAAAAAATTATGAATTGTTTGAATTGTTGGGTTACTATTCTGTTTAAATTGACATCGATTAGTAATCTGATCATTCAATTATCTTTCTGTGCTAATACTCAAGAAACCACTCATTTCCGACAAACAGAAGAAAACAAGAACTTTAAACTAATAAGACTTAAAATATAATCCTTGATAAAAAAAAAACTGTTTCATGACAAAGAGCACTTTTTATAGGGGCTTGTTAGCGAACACGTGATTAGTTCTGTTGAGTCCAGTTTATAATTTAGCAACTACATGACAAACAACAGCCTTGCAATTGTGCTTAAATCGACAGAGAAAACGTTAGTCATGGAACAGCACAGGAAAATGAATTTAATAATTCACTGGCAGGGCATTGATAGTTAAAGACAGCGTTTAAGATTTCGGTAAACAAAAATTTCCACACCATCAAGCTTTGTAATCATCTGTGGTTTTTGATTCACCATTTTGATTTCCCAACCATGACATGATCCCTTTGTCTTGCTTTGTTTAGAGAAAGAAAACGGTTTAACACACAATTGCAACACAACAGGAGACATCTGCAGACATTTCTTAGCTCTCCGAGTTCTCTCCGTTTAACCATTTCAGATCAGTAACCAGGAGGCATCCTCTCCACATCACCTCCCTTTCACTCTTTCTCCACTGCTGTTTTCTGCTTTTTTTGTCTTTTTTTTTTCCACAGTTATTCCCCCGCCTCGTCCTCTCCTCCCTCTCCCTCTGCAGAAAAGCCATCCCCAGGACAACTATTAATCAGAGGCAGAAATGATAGATGTTTTGCTCACCAGCACTGCCATCTATTTTGCCTAAGCACAAACAGTTGATGTGCTCTGCATATTTATTTCAGCGGGGGAAAAAAAAGAAAAAAAAGAGGAGTGACTCAAAGGAACACACATATTTGCACGCTGACAAATGCACTCACACAAACACACATATTCTTGTCTTCTGTAAACAACCTCTGCCAAAGTGATGCAGAATCAAGACTTAACAGATTCAGCTCTCATGAGTATCTGCTATTATAGTGTGTCATGGCACCTTGCAGCTTCTTCTGCAGGCTGATGATCGAGCTCCACGGTGAACACTGGTCACTGCCGGCATAAGACCTCTGAAAAAGACTGTAACTAGAAGCAGGCATGACTCACAGAACGGCAAAACCAGTATATAAATAGTGCAAACCAGACTTGAGCCTCCAATGAATCATTCAGTCTGAAGTGTTTTGCAAGTTGACCTGTTCTAACTTTTTCTTTTGGTGAAAAAAAAAGAAAGAAAATCATTCAGCTGACAGCCAAAATGAAAAAACCAGAAACAACCACCCAGAAAGGTAGAAGCGATTCTCAGGGGAACATTTATTTAAAATCGTTCCCTGACAATAAACCGTTTCACAGGGGCAACAAAGTAAAACTCAGTTTCTTAGATTTCAAGGTTGTTATTTTAGTATTCCTTGTTTTTTTACTAGACAATAGACTCTGCTGGCCAGAGATTTATGGCACATAGACTCATGATAATGAGTGATCATAATTTGGAGCTTTAATCGTGATTTTAGGGAGCCGTGATTGTGGAACACAAAATATCAATTTTAAAGAACTTGAGCATAATGTAGTTTTACTCTAATGCACACAGGTTAATAAAAACTAGACAAACGTTTTCAAAGATATTCAATGTTTGATAAAATGCCCTCTGCCAAGTTTGGAGGAAAAAAAAATACTTTTTTTTCTAGCCATCAAATCCTGTGCTGATAAGAGCTTCTGGAGCTGCTTAAAGACTTCAAAATAAATACATAAAATAATTTTAATCCTTTGCCGTGACTGGCACTGTTTCCTATTGCTCTCTACTTAAACTAAACATTTGTTTGCGTACAGAAACATTTTTAAACATTTCTTGTGGGAGGCAAAGGTGATTTTAGCCCATCTTATATCAAAGTTGGCGCGCAAATATCTAATTAAAAATTACCCAGTGTATGTGGATAAAAAAATGTGTTCTTTTCTCATGACTTGTATTTATTTATCCATTTTCATTGGATGTACTGAAAATAATTGTGGAAGACCCCCTAAACTGGACCGTACAAACTCTTACACTGCCATCCACTGCCAGGTTAAGTTGTCCCTACAAGCTAAAGTTAATAAATGACTGGTGGTTTTAAAACCACAAGTTTTTTGTTTAAAAAAAAAAACTTCATGCCATCTACTGAGTTGTATTTCTCAAATCAGATGTAAATGTCAAAGTCAAGTTTTCTTCCTGAAAAATCTGAAACCAGATGAACAGAAGTGATGCCAAGTTAAATTTAAGCCTTCAAAACATTATCAAACATGTGATTACACAAAATGAATTTTATCTACATTTTGTTTCCGCTTGATACAACCTCCCAGAAATTATATAACTTTAACTATTATTTCATGGAGACCTAAGCTTAGTTTTGCTGTCATTCAGTGTTTATTGCTGTCTTCTGCTCCTCTTATTTAGAAACTACTCAGTCATCCAGATTAAATGGAAACGCTGGAACTAAATCACAAAATAGACAGAATCAATTTTCTGTGATATTCTGCTACTCAGAATTATCTTATTATTTATTTGTTATAAGTTTGCCTAAGGCACCAAATGGACCTGAGCAAGCTTTGATCAGGACAATGATCCCAAACGCACTGTGAAACTGGTTTTGAAATTAATAAACCATGCAGATCTTTAGTGGCTGATTACTAATGTAGAAAACACGGAATATAGAAAATGTGCTGAATATGCTGAAGAGCTAAACCAGGTGCCTTGAAACTGGATGGTTTAAAAAAGGCTCCATCAGTTCTGCTAAGAAGAAGTGTGTGATTTCTCCTCAAATTGCCAGGGAGCGTTTTTAGATATTACTATGTAGAGTTGAGTTTTAAACCTTGTGCACCCAAAGACTTTTTCAAAAATAAAACAAAGGTGAATTAAAATTAATTGAGAAAGAAAAAAAAAAAAAACTTTTGAAAATTACACATACTGGCTTGCAGGGAACTGCTTGTTATGCCAAAAGTGCTTCATGTTTTTAAAATATTCAGATTGGATTCTGTGTTTTGATGGTGAAAGAAACATGAAATAACACTGTTGTTTGCTCTTTTCTTTCTTTTTTTTTTTTAGATTCATAGCTGGGCTGCATTTGGAAAAACATTAGGGTTAGAGATAAAATGACATACTTCCATTGGCGAGGTTACAGTAATAAATCCATGTATTGGTCAGTGTTAATGGTGATGTTAAAAATCAGCTTCCATTAGGAAACATTAGTCCACAATGGACCGATTCTACTGTCGTATCTACAACACAGGCTCTTTTCCTACATACAAAGGACCAGACGGCTCGTAAAATACGATTCCCCGTTCACTTCTTTCAGCTTTAAATCGAATGCACATATATCATTTAATGGAGTTAAATAATATACTCCAAACCGTATGCAAAATGGAAAGGAAAACAGAATGAAGCATACGGTGCAGAAACATTTCCATGCTACTTTCTTTAAAACCCAGTTTCTAAATACAACCTCTGTATATATTAAGATAACATAACAACCAGAAAACAGACATTAAAATATTCACGTTGACTACTTACTGCTTATATTACAACTGATGCCAAGTAAACAAAGAACACAATGAATTATGGGTGAGCTGTAATAAATATTAAAAGTTAAATAGCACATTTAACAGCTCCATCAAATCCTTTTATTTTTTTTTTAACTTGGAGAGAAAATGGCACCAAAACAAGTCTGGGCACCAAAGGCCGATCAACAAAACTCAGAAAGCAGGTATGGAGGGAATTACAGATAATCTTTTTCTAGAACCTCTAAGCATGTGGAAGAAGTTACTTTAATCAGAGACACATTTTGCATTGATCCACATATAAGTATCTGATGGGTGATATTAAAAGAAAAAGCTTGTGGCTTGGGCTTGTGGTACACCAGTGACTTTTTCTTAATGATGAAGCTCGGTATTTTTATAGGTTTTGTTAGAGAGGAAAAATAAAGCTTAACTAACTCTGGAGATTTATACACAGGGCATAAAAGATTTTCATTGTTTGCAGATGCACAGAGAGGTAAAAAAAAAAACAAAACCCTGAGTGAGGTACAAGCTTAACTCTTAAAAACACCCTGACCAAAGTAAAACATGGTGGTGGCAGAATGATGCAATGGGATCTAAACTCTTTATTAACTGGGTGAAAAGTTTTTTTAAGGGACACTTGTTTCCTGTTTTTCAGTATAGTCTCAGCAACAACATCAGGATATTTGGCACAGTTTTTTTTATTTTTATTTTTTTCAATTTTAATTATTGGGAATGTTCTGGTCTGGTTTTGAGTAAAGGTCCCTAGAAGGTTGTCCCATTTGTGTTTCCTTTACTTGTGACTGCTTGTGTTTCATAGTGAGGATAGTACACTGAAAAATGTTTAAAGTGTTTGTGATGTTTATCACCTTAATGGTAATAAACAGAACTAAAACGTTTTATTGGCACTTATGCCAATAAACGTTAGACAACTTAGATATTTTAACGACTGTGTGACCTTTCACCTTCTGTACCTTCTAAAACTTATTGCTTATTGTACTGCATTGAAAAATTATCACAAAATATCATAGAGGTATTAAATGATTGAATGATGCATATCTTGACATTGCTATAATGATTTGTGACATATCTTGCTGCCCTAATGGATCTTTGTAAGACGTTCAAAATTTCTGGAGTTTTCTAAATAATTCTGATTTAAAATCTTGTCTACAACTTCCTTCCTGACCATTTCTGTTGTTCTCCTCGATTTTCATGCTGCTGCTTGTTCACACAAATTAACTCAACATTTTTTAAAGTTTTTAGTTGTAAAAGATTTCTTTAAAAAAAATATGAATAATTTTCCTTCCATTTCTTTGTTACTTTGAGTTGGTTTCACAAAATCCCAATAGAGCAAAGAGACACGCGTACATGAATATATTTGTAGGACTTGTAGTGTAATGACCACCGAGATCATAGAGTAGAATAGAATAGAATAGAATAGAATAGAATAGAATAGAATAGAATAGAATAGAAATAACCTTCTTTATCTCTCAGTGGGGAAACTCATTGTACCAGCAGCAAAGAATGAGGAAAAATGGAAGCATGTAAAGTCACACAAAGTAAAAGATAAAGCAAAATTAAAATTAAGAGTCTTCATAGATGTAAAATTGAAAACATCATGTAAAGCATCAGAAAAAGACCCTCTAAGTAGTTATTAAAAAAAACATCCTCAGATTCAAAGAAACGTGCAACTGAATGTGATAAAATTCTCGATTCTCTATGTTTACTTGCAGGAAGCTTATTTTTGCTTAATTTGAATCACACTGGTTGGACATAGGAGTTGTGCGTTACGTTTCAGGCTGGCATAAGTAGAGGCATCGAACCGCTTGTGTTTCTATAAGAAAGTCAAGGCAACGATTCCTTTCTGCTTGCCTTACTGTGTGGTTTGGTTCATAAGGAACTGCCTGCTTGGGAATTAATTAAATAGGCAGTTTTACACACATCCACAAAGAATATGACACGCAGTACGAGTCGAGTAGTATCAGTTTTCTGGGCTGGGGGTTGGGTGAAGCAGGAGAACAGCAGGATGGCAACCTGGTAAGGTCAAGGGAGAATGTGAAGGAGAATGGATAAAACACTGAAAAGATTATTACAAGAGAGTCTACCTCTGAAAATCCGATGTTCCAGTTCCAATGTGGAATCACTAAAAAGCTCTGCTTTGTTCTTATCTACGTTGCTGTTTATATACAGACTGTATAAAATGTGGAGAACTCAGTAAAGTACTATCTCATTATCAAGGCTTTTGATATTTAAAAAATGAAATGTACATAAATGTAATTTTATGCACAGTGATTGTGTGGAGTTGTTTCCAGCAGTCAGTACTTTACCTGCAATAATAGAAAATGGTTCTTACTGGAGGGCTGAGCTTATAGTTAGTCAAGGTTGGGCTTGACCAAAAGAGGACTTCTGCCTCCTTAAACAACTTTGATACAAAAAAAAATATATTAATTCACGCCAATGCCTCAACTTTTTCACAATAATGTCATCGTACAGATATTAATGAGCACACTAATTGGGGGGTCAACTGGAAAGTAAAACGTGTGCAAAGCAGATTGTGTTCAACAAGTTGCATGACGATTCCAACTCAACAGAAATAAATGTTAGAAAAATGGTAATCCCAAAATGACCTTATGGTTTAGAAAACCTGACCAGTTTGCTTTTTCTTTTTTTTTACTTTTTCAGAATGTATACTAACACAAAAAATTGTGTACAAATTGTATTGCGATTTAATAATTTTTTTTGTTTGGGTAGATGGTTGCATTTAAGATGTGCAATGTGTGATGATGGTTTGTTTTGTTTTTTTCTGTAAAATCCAGACCTAATATTTCCAGGTTTAGTTGTCAACATTTTAACCAAAGCTTGTTCAAAGGTAAAAGACATGCCTCAGTTTCCTTTAATCTATTTTAAGCTACTACGATGAGGTTTCCACCCTGGCATCAGCCACTCCATGACTGCCTTGGGATCCCATTCATAAACACGATCGGAGACAAGTGGCAGCCTTGTTCGTTTTGGTTAATGTTGCTCCGGCTCTTTTGTTGGAAAAGTCGACCAACAACTTTGGTTGTTGGTCGATGGAAGCTTCCATTACTGCTTCCATCAAGCAGTAATGGAAGCTTGATGGCTTCCATTACTGCAGCCTTGGTTGCTGCTATGACCGACGAAAACTACCTTCAGGTCACAGCTCCTGAAAGCTGTTTCAGAAAAGGCCCTGAACGTGGTCACAGTTTCCCAACCTCCAGAAGAAGATCAGAGAAACTCTCTGAGAGACTTGAGGTCTCCAGACTGATGGCCAGACATTCCCAGTTGAAGCTCTGAGTTCAAAGAATAAAATATACCAGTACATTAGAAAATCGTGAAAAGTGTGACAATGGACGCTACTTCAACATTACACAATGCGTTTTGCTTTCATTTTCCCAGAATACATCCGTAGAGGTGTGTTCTAGCCAGTGCTAACTTTACATAGCCCAGTGATCTGGTATCTGACTAAACATTTGGTAAACAACTCACTAATTCACTTTACTATTTTATGCTTTAGGTTACCTTATCATACGCCCAATGTGGGATAAACAGTTGTGTCTCATTTTAGGACAAAGGTCTGGGCACATTGTCACCTTTAATGACCATGATCTAATTTGCATGACTGAAAATCTTCTAAAAAAAAATTGTCACGCGGCACAGACGACAAGACTAAACTGGACATCGTGGAAAAGCTTGAACTGAGGCAGCAGAATGGAGCGCATCAATTATGAGGACACAAACCTCCACTAGACTCCGGAGCTCTGCTCAGGATGCCCAGATTTGTCCAACTAGATACATCAGAAATAATTGCCCAGCTCTCCTGCATTCTCTGGCGACACTGAATGAAGATGAGGAGACATGACGTGATACAATAAGACAACAGTCACTTCCCCGCCTTCACAGGTCAGTGCTTGAACCTGAAGGGACCAAGGGTAATTGTTTACTATGTTTTTTCTGACAAAGACTATTTCTTTTTGTCCAAATCAAGAACTCAGTTTGGTCATGTGAAAAGGAAAGCTGATCCATCTACACATCAGGTTCTGTTTCCTGCAGACTAAACTCTTTATAGTACTTGTAGCAGTAACAAAAGTGTGCAAAAGTTTAGAAGGCACGGGCACCTGCCTGCGTGATGCCAGTCACTTGGCTGCAAACAAGACACTGATAGCAGACACAGTGAGCCTGTTAGCAGTCTGCAGCGGTTCAAACTGTCAAATGTGTCAAAATGTCACAAAACTTACAGGAAAGTTTAGGAGAGCAGAACCAGAAAAAGCTCGTTTAAGTGACACTTGCACAACAAAAGTGTTT
This sequence comes from Poecilia latipinna, assembly GCF_001443285.1. Classification (NCBI taxonomy): domain Eukaryota; kingdom Metazoa; phylum Chordata; class Actinopteri; order Cyprinodontiformes; family Poeciliidae; genus Poecilia; species Poecilia latipinna. The sequence continues at coordinate 323,018 of NW_015113034.1, forward strand.
TCCGAAGAAAATAGATTGGAGTGTCTGTGCGTTCCATAAACCTCGCTTTTTTCATACTACATGAAAAAGAAAAAGAGAAAAAAAAAGGATTTTCGTGGCCTTTGTTTTAATATGGTGCGGCGGAGTTAGGTTAACAACAGCTGACTGAAGGGAGTTAAACACAGAGGGGCGGGAGAGACGTTGTATGAAGGGCTGAAATGGAGTGAATCACCTTTACGGGCTCCTGCCTCGGCGCTCTTGGGTGATTGAACAGATCAGCCAGGTTCAGCCTGACAAGAGGAAAAGAGATGTGATGACAGGAGAAAAGGCAGGAAGAGAGATTTATCAGTGTATGGAGATATTATCCTCCTACTGTACGTTCCCAAAGAGGTAAATCACAGTGTGAGCCCCCGCAGGGTGAAAGGTGGAGTTTAATGACAGCGTCACAGTAAAGCCTCCACCAACCTAATGTCATCTGTTTTCATAGACGGGAAGAGAAGAAGGTCAGAGGCTGATTCTGGCTATGTGACTGAAGGTTGCCTTATATCTATTGAAAAAGTTGCCAGCACCTCTGTTTGCAGAGAGATAAAAAAAAAAAAAACGCTGATCTGTAATTTGTGTTTTTTCATGAGTGCTTTGAATAAACATAAAATCAATTTACAGACAGTTGCTTTGAAATGGGTTCAAGCACAGATGAGATGTTTTTGAAGCATTTGAAACCTGAGCGGGTCCAAGCAAACCAAACTTAGCTACTGCTTAGAGCCTCCAAGCCAGTAGAGGGCTCCAAAGAGACCCTGACTTCTCACATAGAACTAGATTTCAACAAGTTCATGAAGAATGAGGCAGCTATTAAATTTGCTCAGAGAGTTTGAGCTTCTAATTTAAGGTTATTATTAAATGAGCTAAACAACATAGAACAAAAAGAAAAAGAAATGGTCTCGTTATAATTTAGTGTCACCAGTTTGAAAGCTAAAGTATTTACAAGATTGCTTTTTCCATGGAGACAGTACTATATAAATATACTGAACTGCAACTTAAATTATTAGATGTAGAGACTAAAAACCTTTATTTAAAGATGTTCTATATTTATTTATTAATATACTTATTAAAAATGTGCATTTGTACTTTCCTACTGTTTTTTGTTATGCAGAAAGCTGATAAAAATGTGAAGAATGTTAATTTTCATCCAACATTTAAGATTTGTGTGAAATTATTAGACTTTATCTTCATTTTTTGTTGATAGTGGAGAACAAAGCTGTTATAAATGTCGTTTAGTTGTAACATCTCCCTCTTTGTCCTGCATGTGAGTATTTTTGTGCCACCTTGAACATCTTAACTTCAGCTCTGTAAGCATTTATCTGTTGTGATGTGATTCCCCGAATTACTATCTGTGCAGACAAGTAATTGAATCATTATACCTAAAAAAGTGGCCGTATAGAGTATTGGGACAGAAAATGTTTAAACACTCCAAAATGCATAAAACACTCATAGATGTTGCATAAGCCCAGGATTTCCTTCAGTGAATTATAAGCCTGGCGGGCCACCAGGCTTTACTTGTGCCCCCACAAGGTATTGCTTATTTATTTAAGTTTTTTTTTCATGTTTGCATTTTTTTAAGACTTTCTAGTCAATATTCAAGCTTTAATCTTCCAATAACACATAATTATCAATTGATATTCTCAAATTTCCTGTCAACTTTAAACATGTTTTAACTCAAAAGCATGGCTGAATGAATGACTGCCTTAGTGCTCCAACCACCGGGCTTGGAAAGTTTTCTGGAGGAAACCCTGATAAGCCTGCTTTATTGGAATCTCATATCACTTGCTAAAGATTAAGACTGGTGCACAATTTTGTGCCTGACGTCCTGAAGTGGATCAATTTAGAAACCCACTTGTGTTTGAGAAAAGAAAACTGTACTCAAATATGCAAGTCCACGACATGTCGCTGAAGTGTCTGGTAACATGCCGCAGATATGAATAATAACCAGGAGATGCGGACGTGAACATTTGTACGCATGTGGTCAGACTGTGTGGTAGCATAGCAACCAAAACACCAAGTCCTTTTCTTCTCTGTCTGCAGGAAACATACGAGGAAGCTTTGTTCGTGATCCAAACCAGCTCCACAACATGATGACAGTCATACATCAGTTCATACGTGACACATGTTGGCTGGAGCTGCGTGCTCGCTTCCTCTCCAAGAGCATCAGTGACATACTAGTCCAGGGAGTAAATTTGCCCTCTTTGTTTTGTTTTGAGGGGCTTTAATTTTGCTGCTGTTGGAAAAATTACCCATAATTGCAGCCTGCAAACGCTTATCCCCCTCTTTCTCCTCTCCAACTACTCTCTAGTGTACACTAGCAGCACACACACACTCACAAACACAGAGAGTAAAATGGTTGCTGCTGAAGGGTAAAGCCACATTTTCTCACCGTCACACTTGGACACGTTGCAACACAGACACACGCACATGTTTGCATGCAGACGCACACTCTCTCTTCACATGTCCACCCTGAGGTTGATAATGAGACTGGGGCAACATGATTTATGTTTCCTCGTGCAATCTAATTGATTTGATTAATCACATTCTTTCCTGGCTAATTAAATTACCACAAGAGATTACAGAATATTTAGCTACAAACACGCCCAACAGCCGCGCTGTTTGTTTTAAACTGAGTTGCATTATGTTTTTCTGAAAAGCTCCAATCAGTGAATTTCACTGCTACTAAATCATTACGATGGGCATTACAAAATGTAATCACAAGATTTCTGCAAAAACATTTGTCCCAGAAGAAGAACTATAGTCCGTATGTCTGGATTATGAAATTTCACAATTTTCTCATTGAAATACACAATGTGCATTTTTGTAGTGTTGCATATTTTATTTTATTTTTCCATCTGACACATGTAAACAAGCATTTTTCAGTTTTTAGATTTATGATCGAGTGTAACATTTTTTGCTTTTTACGTCATGATCTGGTGTAAATATGAGATTTAATTTGGTTTTCAATCCCCCTAAACTTCTGCTTCTGAAATATGGGTGAACTTGGTGGTGTATATATATATATATATATATATATCATGTTTGACACCATGAAACACATTTTTGTGATTGAGAAACAGAAATTTGAAATGGTTTTATGTATTTGGTTAAAATAGTTTCCAACCAACCTGGCCTTATGTGAAGTAAATAAATAAATAATAATAAATTAAGTTACTTTTCTATAGGCACCATTTAAAACCAGACATGTAGAATCATAACTTAAGTAGAACCAGACTGGTGATGTGAAGTGGACAAAAACATCTCCCAACTGATAGAAATTCAGGACCTGACCAGAAACAAGATCCCTGACATCTATCTGTACGGAAAACGTCGTAAGGTCAATTTCAAAGCTTTGGGATGCCGGTGAAACAAAGTACGAGACATAATCCTCAAAGGGAGAAAAATTAAAAACATAAACCTTACCAGGAGAGACCACGCTACCAAAATCACTTCAAGGGCGGCTTTTCAATGAGACACAAAAGAACCCAAAGCAACATTTGACCTTGTCTGAAGGCCACGCTTCCTTCAGATGAGGCCAGTGGTCATGATTTACCAATAAGAAAGAAACACAGAAACAGGGTCTGTGGGAAGAAAAACCACTATGGACATGGAAGAAACTAAAGACCTGCTACTACACAATTGTCAAAAATATTCTGATGACTAGTTTGACAATAACTGGACCTACTTTTGAGGCGTTTGTTTCTTTACATCTGCAGTAAAATGTACATTTCGTAAGAAGAACGTCAGGCCCTTCAGTGGTGGTGATAATGCGATGTTCTGATACTGCGTTGCTGCTTCAGGAACTGAACAAACTGATTTAATTGGTGGAACCTGAAATTTGTTTTTGACTAGTCCACTGAGAAACAATACATATTTGTGAAACGATTTTTTTTTAAAATAGCTTGTTTGTTTTCATACACATTCAATTTTCTACAATTTAGAGCCAAACTGATTTGAATCTAAAACATTTTTGAGCAGAGTTAAAATCTATGCATGTATTTTTGGGAAGACAACCATCCATCCATTTTCTGGACACCCTTGTCCCTCAGTGGGGTCGGGAGGGGTGCTGGTGCCTATCTCCAGCTAACGTTCTGGGCGAGAGGCGGGGTACATCCTGGACAGGTCGCCAGTCTGTCGCAGGGCAACACAGATACACAACCATGCGCACACACACCTAGGGGCAATTTAGACAGACCAATTAACCTAACAGTCATGTTTTTTGGACTGTGGGAGGAAACTGGAGTACCCGGAGAAAACCCACGCATGCACAGGGAGAACATGCAAACTCCATGCAGAAAGACCGGGGCCGGGAATCGAACCCAGAACCTTCTTGCTGCACGGCAACAGCTCTACCAACTGCGCCACTGTGCAGCCGGGAAGACAACCATTTGTGCATAATAAACTCATGTTCATAATGTTTTTGACTTGGTAATATTGTAGTAGACTGGCGTCTTTGTTGTAGTGGCATAGATATGATTTTGATGAATAATGATCTCCTAAATCAAAGATCATGTGCAGAATGTTCAGAGAATATCTCATTTCTTTTTAACTTAATGACAAAGATGCCAATCGTCAGCCTTACCTCTCAGTGCACTGAGCCATGTGAAGCCATCAGCCACCAGAAAGGTGGTGACTTGAATGTAGAAAAATGAAAATAAATTCAGTGGGAGCAGGAGGAGGACAGAACAAAAAGAAAGAGCTGGGAAAAGAAAAAAAGGAAACTACAATGAATCAGGACTTGTGAAGTTTAGAGCTTCAGCAGTGGGACCTTATAAATTGGGTGAAAGATGGTAAAGATAGAGCGCCTAAACAGAGAGCTGTGGATTGGGGAAGATTGAAAGGGAGAGCAAAGCCAAACAGAAGACAGATTGAGCTGCACACAGTGGAGAGGAGCAACAGTAGGAAGGGAAGAGAGACCAGAGAGGGGCGCAGGAAGGAGAGAGAAAGAAAAACAGAAGGGAAAGAAAAATCTAACGAGAGAGGTCATGGAATGGTTACGAAACCAGCGCTGACCTAATCTGGCGTGTTTATGACCATTTTTTTCCCCCTCTGGAGTTGAAATACGGACTGGAATTAGACTGGACGGTATCCTAGGATGTGTTCAAAGCAATTGGAAAACATTGATGAGAGCATTTGGTATTTAGGACAGATATGGGACTGCGGAGTACCAAGACATTCAACTAGTGACAAGCCTGGATCACTGATGTCTGCTAATCATTGAAAGTGTCATTAAACTCAGGACAGGTTACTAAAAAAAAAACTCTTGGGGTAACTCCCCATCTGAAAGCCATGGATTGTATTGAATTACAGAACCACAGGACATAGTTATGTTTGTAGTAACACTGGCCTTCAACTTTAATCATTACCTCAGCAGCAGAATAAGGAACCTCTTCTCTGTGAACACAGCAAACAGAAACCGCTGCTCAACGAAAAACGGCATCCCAAGTAAGACGGTCCTGTTGGTTCTTGGAACCAACCGAGCCACACACGGTTTATCTTTAATAAGCACCCCCACTGAAAGCTCATATTGCTGACAACCGTAATTTTTTTCTTCTTTACTGACTAGAGTTTATGGAGCAGAACGCAAAAACTTTTTTATGGACAGGATGACTTGTTTGAGCAAACAAATTAAATGCTTTATTGGCTTCATTTCTTGTTTCAGATCTGGCATGACTTTTGTCACTCTAGCTGTCTAATTTGCTCAACTTTAAAGTTTGTGTCACCAAATGACTTGCTGGATGGGAGGCAGGAATTGGACTAAGCGTGACTTGAAGTCTTTTGGCTGTCGTTGAGCCACTGAGAAAACGTCAGCCGGTTCTTCTTTGGTGGTCTTTGAGTTGCGCTATCAAATGTCTAAAGATCCGGATTCAGAACCTTGAGACGCTGCTCCAAACTGAGGACGCCTCCTTCGCTTTTGTTTCAGGATTCATCCATTTGAGGTGGACATGCAGTTCCTTAGGGGTCTCCTCTTCTCCCATCATACCGGCACGAAATCTCATTCAACATGTGTCAAGACTCACTTCAAACTTCTGCAAGACAGCAATACTTCAATTTTACATTGTCCACAGTGTCAGCAATATCCATGACTACATATGCAGAACAAGCTTTTCCAGTGAAGAGCACACTAATTTCAAGGACACTGACAGGGCTGGGCAGCTCTACCAAAGAGGATTAAGTAATGCTCAGTGTCCTCACCTTCTTCTTCAGGGCTGCATCCAGCCTGGGTATTTCACCAGAGTTGAATGCTGTGGCTCACTGTGTTCCTTTACTGACTCGGATCTTGTGAAATAAGAGCTTCTGGAGTTGGTCCTTCTGATGGAGCAAATGGACCAAAGTGACTGCAGCCTGCACTTAAAAAGTAAAGTTTAAATAATTTTCGCACTATTTGCAGTTATTCTCTTAATGTACATCACTTTGGTCAACCGTCTGTTTATTTTGCATCTACTTTATAAAAAAAAAATCGGATTGGATTGCTATAACCCAGTAACATGACTGTGTATGTTTTGAGTGTTTTGAGTGTAAAAACCCATTAAGCAAATACCATTTATGAGTTTGGCCATGTAAAATTAAACTGAATAAACCAATTTCATTAAATGAATATACACACTTTTAATCACTTAAGCTTACTTGCTGTCACTGCTCTTGCTCACACCACTTTCAAAGCAGATGATAACTGCAGACTTATGCCAAGGATTTAATTTTATTTTAAAAAGAAACGTGTCACTGTTCTCCAACGCCACGAGTGTTAATATTAGGTTTGTTTTTCGCCCACCCTTATTCTGAAACATCAATAATTATACAATTACTAAAGACTTAAACATTGTAAATCTGAAGGAGCTCTCTATAGCTATAAGTTAATATGTTTTATTTTGACCATCTGCTATTCAAGTTGGACAATAAGAGCCAATATTCTGACAGCATGTGGTATCAAAACTTAAACATGAGACGGCTACAATTTCATGCATTGTGGTTTATGCAGTGTATAACTTAAAAAATGGGATTGTCTTATATGTGTTGGTCTTGGTCATAACCACACATACAAGACAATTTTTTTGCTCTAGTTTGTCACCGAACACCTACATTCAGAGAAATAATCCAAATCAAGAATTTGGATTATTCCATAGCTGACCATCTTGCTATGGTCAGCGAAACTTGCTTTACAGGTTTACTGTACCCTGGATCTCCTTGCCTTTGGTATGAATTTCACTTACTGCTATCATCACTTTTAAATTTCCTTTTTAATTAATTTATCAGGTCTCGCAAGGTCAACACACAATAAAAATCTATTTTTATTTTCGGTGATTTCAAAGGAGCCACCCAATCCGTCACTTTGGCCAAAAGCCACAGGTTGCAGACCCGCTCCATGATCGGTTCTCCAGAGTGCTATCACTGCTGCTGCTAATGAAGACGCAACAAGGGAGTTAAAGAAAATGCTCCTGATATGTAACGCATGTTTTTACCATGACTGCAAAGTCAACGTAATATGTTAAGCAGGTTATCGTAACAGTGGCACATTTTGGAGAGGAACCAAATGTTCTCTGTTCGTGTGTCATCCCAACCTCTCATCACGTTGTGACTACATCAGCTGAGTGATCATACCAGGCCGGCGAAATATAAGAGCTGCAGTTCATTAACAAACTCGCCGGCAGGTTTTTTTTTTTTCTGTTTTCACATGTGTGAGAGGAGAAAAGGAAAAGAGTTTTGTTTGCATGTCCATCACGTGTGTGTGGCATTGCAGAGGGAGAGAGGTTCTTGTGCGAACCGGGCTGAGTGCGTGCAGCAGTTTCTGGGAGACGGTTAAGAGTCTCAGCATGTCCACAGACAGTCGGAGGAGAAAAGCTGTAAACAGTTGTTATACTTCCCTCTGTTCTCGATCGACCAAAACTGACTCCACACAACAGCACCAAAAGCACAGATTTGAGGGACTGCTCTAGGTCTGCTTAATGAAGACAAAACGGGTTGATTCTATCTGAAAATGAAGCACACGTTAACTGGAACCCCTGGGTAAGATGTCAGAATGAATTGATCTTCTATTGTCGCGACGTAATTTTATACTGGAAAGGTGTAAAAACAAGATTTGATTTGAATACATTTCTTTTTGGTTGATCGGATCCTGTTAACAAGCAGTTGTAGAAAACAATCACACAGTTATCTGTACCCCTAACAATTATTTTAAAACAAACGTGACTAATGCAGTTTTGCATACACGCTTTTTCAGGTTAAATTATCAGGAGCATCAAGTAAAACATCAATTCAGGGTTTCTGCTCTTCTGGAGTTACACACGTGACATGACAGAGGTCTATAACTTTGAAGCCACCAGCCCATGTACAGTAAGTTTGTTGACCATGAAATGACTGAGGCAGTGGCTCCTGAAGCCATCAGGATTACGTGTCACATGGAGATTATGAGCTGGTTTCTGCAGTCTCACAACATCCTGGAGGATATTTCCAGAACGCCGGGCTCTCCATGGTTTGTTCACGAACTGGAAATGATGAAAAGATGCCGCCAGCGTAGTTACAGTAAGCAGAAGAGAGGATGGAGAGCCGTCTTGCTCTCCATCCTCTCCAGCCTAGCTTAGCTAGCTAGCCTAGCTTGCTAGCTAGCTTGCTAGAACATTAGCAATCAAAGCATCTTCCTAACCAATGCTCCGTTGTCTATTAAAAAGGACGAATTGGAGTTACTTAAAACAAACGACAGGATATTGAACCGCTTTGTGGTTATCATGATGGAATCATGGATTCACTCACTCATTCCTGCAGCTCAGTTAGCTGTATGGAGCTAACTGAGCTCCATACAGCTTCCTGAGCTTCCTGTTGTACCGTTCCGACTACAACAGGAACGCTAACCTCAGTAGCATTCCGCTTGATCTGTCCTGTTTGATGTAAAGATTCTGTAAAAACATCTTAACTTTGGGTGCCAACAGATCTGTCCGTTTCTGTGGATGTGTGGATGTTCAAATCCATTCTTGCCCTCCAAATAGCAGAACAGAAAAAAAAAAAAAAAAACTCACATCATAAACCCTCCAAGGAGGGGATGCTGAATTCTGTACAGTTTGATTAAAATGTTTTCACCATAATAAAATGTGCAGACTCTTCACAAAAAAAAAACAAAAAAAAAACAACTGCTTTAAATTCCTGTGCTCTGTTTACTGCAGGGAAAAGGCCAACTAACTACCATCAGGTTTTCTGTCTTCTCCCTTTCAGGGCCTCTTCAACCCCCACGCCTTGTTCTTACACACGAATGCACCAGATCGCTCTCTGTCTGACACACACACCGAAGCACTGACGTTCGCTGTGCAGTCTGTGCGTTTTGGCGCACACGCACCCACCTAACAAAGACACACGAGAGCACACAGAATTGTCTACACACACACACGCGCACACACACACACAAACACACATGAACATTCCTACCCGCTCGGCTGAGACGGTATGTGAAGAAACCACAGGCAGGGAGAGGTGGAGAAGCCCGGGCCTCCACTCCTGCTGATTACTGCAGGAGAGAAAAGAGGAGCGGGGAGGCTGCTGCCAGCTCCTCACACAACAGCTTTAACACAAAATACATATACTTTGCAAGAAATGCGAAAGTTGCACATGCACACAAAGAAGAAATTATGCATTTATCTCCTCTAAGCTGCAATAAAAAAAGGGAGGACACTAAAAACAATATCAATCAGTGACGCACCCTGACTTTGTCCAGGAGTAAGCGTGCACAGGCATGTTATACAAAATCTTTTTATTTATGTAACTCGTAGTACAACATGCATTAATACTTTAACACCTACTCCTCTTCTCCATTACCCATCTACGCTCTTTACCTTCTGTGATAAAGAAGCCTCAGAAACTCAGTTGCTCCTCCACGTTTGTCTTGTCAGACACCACAGAGTAACTTACTCACACACTGTAGTTGTTATTCCATGAGTGACACTGACGGTAGCAATTAGAAAAAATAAAAAGAGGGACATAAACCTCATTTGATGTCATTCTGTGTCTATTCATTACGTTTAATCCTTTGTTCATAATAGAGTTAAAAGGATCCTTCTGTCTTTTTTTCTTTTAAGTTTGACGTCTGTAGAGTTATGGCCCAACAGTTCCTTTCCTTCAGTTCACAGATTTCCAAAGGAGTTCAAAATTCCTCAGGTTCAATAAATAGAAACATATGACAGTAATGTAAAGCTTGTGGCTTTGTCCATTTTAACAATAGTAAAACTGACTCCAAAGTCAAAAATGCAACAGTTTCATGTAAATGCTATTCATAAACCTTCACACAGCCTTTTTTTTTGCACTTTATTTCAGTTCTCTAAAGGTGGTACAGTTGTTGCTTTATGGCATCTCACCGAAAGTCTTCCATCTGAAACATGAAAAACAGAATATGACGAAGCTAAACGGATAGTGAAACTGATGCAAAAATAAATTCATTATGAAAACATGCAGAGTTTTGATTGGCAAATTGGGAATTCATATTTCATGCTTGTTTTCCAATTAACACACAGTTTGGTGCATCCATTGTTGGAAACAGTCAGGAGAAATTTTGAGATCCTCCGTGTCGACACTTCTGAGACATTACGGATGAAACGAGGCTTGCATTTTCATTAAGGAATAAAACTTGTCCTCAGATAGTTAAAAATTTGTGATGATCTCCATACCTACTCATACAAAGTAAAAAATAAAAAAAATACTGTCAATGTTTATCGACAGGAATTAGTTGCCTCATGTTCTACATTTATTGCAGAAATTTAAATTAGCTGTGTTCATGAGTTAGATGAAAAACTAAATCAGAACAGGTTTTTGTGTCAACTTTTACTTTACATTAATGCTTTACGGATTTATTATATTTGTATTGAATACAGCTACTATCAATCTTAAAGAACGTGGATGAAATATCGCCAGAGGCTGAATCTGGCGCCCTGCATTTCCTCTCATTTGAGATTAATTTTCCTGCACATAGTACTAAATAAATAAATTCAAACAGTTCAAGTGAGCAGCATCTCTCACTGCATGAGTCTTGCACTGACTTAAGGCTGGTGAAGCTGAACGCGAGGCGTCGGCTCGGTGTGTTGTTTTCCACCACTGGCCTAAAGTGTACTTCAAACTGGTTACAGATGGCAGGCCAACAAGTTCTTCAAGATAATAGCAGACTTCGATTAAAATGAGCCTTTAAAGACCAATTGTTGTTCGTGTAAAGGTGTAAAACAAATGTCATTCGGATTAAACTTTATGAAATCTCTAGTTCTGGAGCTGCTTGGCAGAAATAAGCAGTGAAACTGACCTCGGTGTGATTCGTAATTAGCTCAAACCGTTTCTGATTCTCCAACCTGAGACAACTCTGAGTAACACTTCTGCAATGTAAAGGCATTCCCGTTCCTTTAACGGTTTTCACATTTCACATTGCAACCCAAATTTTCAAATTCTTTAACAAAAACCTTCTAATACACGGCCTTTTTTTTGGGTCACCCCTGTATCTTTCCTCGCAGCAACAGCCTCGAGTTGTGTCTTCGTTTGCTTTACACATAAAATTCAACTACAGACGAATGTTTTTGCCAATTCTTTACAAAACAGGTCCAGCTTAGTCTGGCTGATTAGAGAATGTTTGGACAGCAATTTTTAAGTCACGGCACTGATTCTTATCTGTATTAAGGTGCAGACTTTGACAGGGCCGTTCGAACGCTGAATATTGTTTAAATTAAACCGTTCTGTTGTTTGTTTGTTGAAAATAAACCTCTGTCCCAGTCTGAAGCTTTTTCACAACCATCCAACAGGTTTTGCAGAATTGCCCTGCATTCGCTCATCTGTTTAGCAACTCTGATGAGATTCACTGTCCTTGTTGAGGAAAAGCATTCCCAAGGGTCAGTACTAGCATTATTCCTAGTTGGAAACTGGTATTTTATGTAGGCTGAAAAATTCAGCCATCTGTTTTCCATTTGTTTAATCAAAGAACGTACATCACAGCACTGAGACTGCATTGGTAAAAATTTATTCAACAGCTACACTGTTGTTTTGGTTCCTAAAACAAGTTTTATACTGAGAGAACATAGTTTGATGGCAATAGATGCTTCTCCAGCCAGTGCCAAACTAAATAAGTCTAGTTTGAAGTTTTTTCTGTCCACTTTTATATAAAAAGGAGACATTCCTCTAAGTAACACTTCACTGGTTTCATTGAACTGCTTTTCTCCTAAAAAAATTATTTAAAATTATTTAAAACCCTTGTGTTTGTATGTCACAATGCCAACAAAGCAGAGTGAGCTCATCTGCCTAACTAATGGCACTGCTTACATTTTTTGAAATGGTGAGTTTGTTGCTTCGGGATATTTGAGCACCAGCGTGTCAGAACTTACTGTAACCACACATTTGGTCTTAGAATATCGCTCCAGCCTCTTTAAAAATACAAACTCAATCAGGCAGCCTCAGTCCATTCAAACTGCTGCTGTCAGAGTTCTGACCATCACCAGGAAAATTAACCTGCGTTTGAATTACCGTTCTGGCTCGCTGCTTGTAAAAGGATAGATTTTATTTTCAATAGCCTGCAACTAAAACAGGTTTTAAGTTCAAAGAGTTGCTTGTCGGGTACGAACCATCCAGATCCTTTGGGTCATCAGCGTGGCGTTTACTCAGTCTTGCCAGGACCAGAACCAAACAACTTTTAGGCCACCATTTAGCTCGTCCTCTGTTATTTTTGTTTTAATGTTTAACTTATTTTGAATTCTCTACTTTCTTTCCCCATCCGGCTACTTCACATGAAAATCTAATCATGATTGAATCACCCCAAAAGCCCAAAACCTGGCTTTGCCTTTTTAATATTGTGAAAACAATTTATGGCTTATGAAGATGGAGAATTGTTGGCAGACGCTGTTCTGTCCACTTCTAAAGACTGATGAAGAAAAATACTGAATTAAGGAGCTACATTTCTGCTGTCATCTGCAGCTCTGTGGGTTTTGTGTGCGAGTTCGGCAGGAGCTCGGCATCATTCAGGGTAACATGACTGAAAAGTAGCTCCTCTCATTGCTTTCCTATCGCTCATGCATGCCACCATTTGCATGGATATTGCAGATGCAGAAATGCATATGGTTGAGAGGGTTCTAACTCCCAAATCCCCCCAATCCCCCCCCCTACCTCTGTCTGTCTCCTTTATCTTTCTTTTTCTCTCTGTTTCTCCCTCTCTCCACCTCGCCCAGCTTCACATTGCCTGACTGCAGCCTTCTGAAAATCAGCAAAATCTCACATTGCATCTGATATGCTTTGGTTCTTTGTTTGAAATATATTAACACACTCCTCTTCCTCTCCTGATTCTTTTGCTTTCTGGTTCTCTTTAATTTCTTACTCCCTCGCTCCTTTATTGTAAGTCGTGTTCTTTAAAAAAAAAAAAAAAAAAAAAAAAAAAAAAAATTTTTTAGAGGGCCAAAAGGGGGAATTTTTTGGGGCCCCCTCTCAGGGG